>NC_135552.1:10072193-10164693 GCF_964340395.1 Glandiceps talaboti
TTATGATCATTATGGTCCGGTTCTTGGATTTTTGCTTGGATGTTTTGCTGGAGACACACTTGAGTGTCTGGTTATGGTTGCACTTGCAGGAATATTGCATGCTAGCTGCACGTGACTAAAACCAGGGGTTTTCAGGGGAAGGTGGCCCTAGATCTGAAGTGGCATGAGCGACGAGAGAAGCTTTTCAAGGAAGAAAAACAGGCTGAAACACATAGTCTAATTTACAGACCCTTTCTGATACCAACACTTCATGAAAAGTATACCCTTTCTGATACCAATCAGCATAAAAAACGACCCCTTTCGCGCGGACCCTCCCCGTATAGCCGTCTATGGGAGTTGCCCGCCCCATAGACCCTACACCGTAGGGTCTATGCCCGCCCCGAGACCTCACATTTACTCATCTTGGCATTACATCAGTGTATCATTGATATTATAACTCACTCTTAGTGTAAAGCTAGCAAATTCAGTATGGATTAGTTAATCATACTTCTCTTGATGTATTGTTCACGACCTTTGATCATTTCAATGTTAAGCAAATCGGCATTAGCTTGTTGATATCAAGTCAACCACAGTTTAGTTATAAAATTTTCAAAGTTCAGCGACGTTGATGGCTAAAATGGGTCAACGACTTTTGGCGCAATTTTTGTGCTCTAAATTCCTTGAAATTGAGAAGGGCCGCCCAGCCGTCTAAACATGTTTGTTCCAATTACAGTTTGCGTGGTCGTTCATGCCAGTATGGGGTAATCATACAATAATGCAGCTTAAGTTAAGGTGTCTTTTTATGTGTAGTCGCGCCAATTTCAACGTATTATCGGAACGATAGAACGCTCATGATCTTCGAGAGAATCACAGAGGTATTCCATCCTAGTAACTGGTTTGGTAGATATAGCTAAGATGGCACTGTCAATGCTGTCGTGTGCCGAATGCCGTATGAAGACATAGAGGAACGACAGACACGTAGGTAAGTTGACAAAATTCTTTTAGTGAATTGACAAAATATTTTGTACCATTGTCATTATATGTATTCCATAACAGCAGACTGACTGAAAATGCTTGAAATGGTTAATTACACAGAAGTGAAGTTCATACATTGTGTCTCCGTTTTCACGACACTTTTTACGCACATTTCCATGATTGGATTTTATCTAAATCATGTAACATTGACTGAGAAAAATGAAGAACGTATACAATAGAAGTGAGTGACGTGTAACAAAAGTACAGCATACTTTGCTCTTTCGTGACCTTACTCCTGATAGTGCATATGCATGTCTTCTGAATATTCATTAACTGATGTATTAAAGCAAAAACTTGGGAAAAGGCGGGAATACAACATATGTGTATCTGATGTTGTAATCAATCCCGTTAGTAAACTGGCACACTTTATTAATCTAGTGATCTCGTATAACATAGACATGTATGGAATTTGGTGAACATACGCTTTCACTATATTTTAGTTCAATCATCAACCAAGTAGTTAATTACTTGCTTACTTACTTACTTACTTACTTACTTACTTACATACTTACTTATTTGATTAATTAATTAATTAATTAACCAATTAATTAACCAATTAATCAATCAATTGTAAAGTCTTTTAAGATGGATGTGTATATATCTGTACGAGTAGGTTGATAGAACTACTAGATGTAGACACAGGAGACAGTGTTTGCTATTTGGAGGTTGTTAAAAGGATCAGTTACACTGTGATGAGGAGGTAGTATATGTGGATGTTTAAGTCATTAGGACCACTTGGCAGTTGAATGTGTATTTTGTGGATACTGCATCGATCAGTCAGTCAATTAATCAATCAATCAATTAGATCAATCAATAGACCAATCTGTGGATCGATTAATTTAATAAACTTAACGAATATTTAAAAAAGTTATCTTAGTTATCTTATAACTTGAAGTCTCAAATTACGAATGTATGAAGGCTTTGGTTTCAATTAATTAATTAATCAATCAATCAATTAATTAATTAATTAATTAATTAAATAATTTGTTTATTTATTTATACATATATTTTTATAATTCTATTATTTATTTGAGATGTCGTACAATATTTACGAACACTATAAAAACAAAGAACAAATTCACAAAGTTCCGTAACATTTACAAATCAACTATTTATTTTAGTACATTTTCTCTAAAATTACTAAGACCGGTAAATATGCTGGTATTTTGCAAGATATTGATAAAATTGAATGTCCTAGGTAAAAACGAGTTTTTCCTTTTGTGTGCAATTAAAATGGGTCACTTCAAAAGTGTAGTGTTAACGGTGCTTCCTAGATCCAGGAGGGAAAATGAAACGGAAACCTGGGAACAATATACATTGGGTTAATTAAAAGAGCCGTTTCCCTCGAGATTGAAGGCTTTAAAATACTGATAAAAGATTACTGTAATCTTACTTTACTTCATGTTTATATATATTGTATAAATGTGTTGATTCTTGAACAGGCAATTAACACATACACGGCTATTACATATAGTAATTAGTGTGTTATATATACTATCTGTAGGCTCCATAATGATGGACGTTGTTGAAAACACTCAGAAGAGAATTTATCGTCAGCAAATTATACAGATTGAACCTGCTGAATAAGAAGATAGAAGATTCGACCCTAAAAAAATATTGAGAGGAGTTTCGGTACGTCACAGTTATTTACCTTTTTACACCTCTCATCATAAAAATTTAAAACAAAGCATCAGTATTCATCGAGTCACAGTTTGTAATCATTCTTTCAAGAAAAAAAGAAACGTTTACAAAAATAGCGCGCGTTTTACATGTATTCATTTACTTTGACTGAAAATGCCATGTGTTGACGTGATACTGACTGTGTTGACCTTCATCAGTACTGGTGCGATACAGTTACATCGGATCGGATGACACTGCATGCACTCAGGACTAAATATAGTCACTCCTATTCAATCCGGCGACCATGAACATATACAAATAGTTTACATTGTAAGTACGTTCAGTGTGTTTCACAGACATTAGTAGGACTTTTCTATATTACTTTGTTTCGGATAGATACAGTATATTACCAAATTATATGGGTACATTTCTCGCGTAATTGTTGCTGGAAATGTAATTCATAATTACTAAAAATCATCACTTAGATAAGTAAGTAAAAGTTGTATTTGTGTAACTTGTTATTGTTTTCTTAATACTAAAGATAATTAAACTATGGCATCTTTTACTTCGCAGAAACTACAGAGACGGTTGACAGTTAATCGGCCAAGAAGAAAATAATATTTTATAAGACAGTGCTATATATGAGTTCTGATGACGACGAATCGGAATGGGAAATTTGGAAGTAACACAAGATGAACTAGATGACATTGTGTAGCAAACGAACAATCATTGAATTGCATGTTAAGGGAGAGTTCATTTTTACGGCTGGGGATGTGCCGGGAATTGTTTGTGTTGTACTGAAACAGACTTTTCCCCTTGTGAGCCCTTCATCCGAAAGAAGCCCCACCCCTAAATGAAAACAATTACTATTTTAAAAAAAACAAAAACAAAAAAACGTTAAAAGCAATCTCCAAGTGTATGTCATGGGGTGTTTATAATTACCGAAGGCGATGGTGTTGAATAGCCAAAGAATACTGGAATATGGTCTTCAACACCTCAATTAGTAATTCAAAAATTATTCTACAGCACAATGTTATTGTCCCAATTTTAACGATATTGTATACATTGTAGATTTGCTGACATAATGATGTACATGACAAATTCTAGCCAAACGTTTTTACTTGAGTTTATTGGGCACTATCCAGTTTTCAATTTATTACACATGCGCGTACGTGTGTGTGTGTGTGTGTGTGTGTGTGTGTAAAGATAAACTATTAATGGAAGGTTATAACCTGCCACATAATTGTACATAAGTAAATGCACCTTACATAATTGCGGCAAAGCTGAAACATTTTTTTTCTTCAAATTTACAAGGTTAATAACTGCTCCTGGGGCTTAGTTTGATTCGGAGAGGCAAAACTCGGAATAAGTCAAACCGTCCCACCGATCTGCTTTGTAAAAGTGATGACTTAGCGCCCCCCCCTCCCCCTCCGGCCGTAAAACTGAATTTGCCCTAAAATGCTTTGAGCAAATTTAGGTAAAGTTTGAGCGAAGGGAGGGTGTTTTAAAGTGGCACAAACTGAGTTTGTAAGCATATTACTCAAGTGAAAATACTTTAACAAACCACATTCCAGTGCATTGTTAATATTAATGCATGTCGTTTCCCATGACATTACGATTACATAGTACTGATTTCCTGAACATGTTTTTATATCATTACGTATTATAAATGAAATCATCGGATATTTTTTTTAATTATATCATGACAACCATGTTTGAGTTCAGTCAATCACAAGTGGTGGTGGTGGTTAAGTGTGCTTCAGTAAGTACAATACTGCAAAAATTACACCGAAGTACTTATAAACTCAGCTTGTGCCCTTCAAGTCTAAGGCGAAAACTATTAGTGTTTCCAATATTTTGTCTTCACTCTCTTCAGGTTATATTGTTAAATTTATTGTACTGAATTACGTGTAAATGTTTCACTAATTTTCCATAATGTGCATATAGAGATATGGCAATAATATAAATATCTGACCAAACTGCCAGTGTGTATGTAGTTCTACAAGAGTTTACATATATCATATGTTGTGCTAGACAACCACGGTGCATGTTTCACCAAGTTTGCACATTGAGCCAATTTACTAGCTGTAATTCTGGGCATGTCAGTGCCTTTAACTTTGATATTGTTAGTATTGGTATTTTATGTCAGTAACTAAAGAGAAGGAAGGGCTTGTTAATTATTTGTCGATTTTCGAAGAACTTTTGTATTGTTTTTCTGAAGAAAAAAACTTAAACTAGAAATGAAAGCAATCGCTTATTATCGGAGACGATATATTACGGCCGCTAAGAGTTCACTATAGTTAAATGAACTCAATTCTTCAGTATGAAGTTGATCGAGGTCAGTGTCAATGCAACCGAAACATTAATACTATCAAATTATGATAGTTTCAAAATAGCATAGTTCACTCTCATTATCATTTATCATATTATTCTGATTCTTTTGTTTTACCGGCTATTGCTTATGTCTCCTTTGATCATCAAAAGAGGGCGTACAACTATTTGTGAGGAATTAATAACTTGACGAAAAGGAAGTGATTTAAGAGATTGTCGTAGAGGTCGCTGCATTGATGAGCAACTATTTCTTGAATGGGAATTTATGAGTATACACTTGATGTCACAATACAGCATTCGTGTGAATAGACTAGCAAACACAATAGATCAGTTATTCAGAGAAAGGTAGGACCTAGCCGACCCATTCCAATATTCCAATATTCCAATATATATATATATATATATATATATATATATCTACCTACATATAAATAGCAAGTGACAACTAGATATAGATAATTGTTTCACATATTTCTTTTCTTCTCTGTTTTGTAATGGTTTAGATAATCACCTCTGGAGTACACTCCTTTAATAAATTATTCTTATTATTAATTAATAACGTGTTTGTGTAATCATTTATGCAAATGTATGCATCGGGTATGAAAGATATTCGTGAGTATTCATATGGGTATGCCTATAGTATTCTCATCAGTTTACGTTAATAATACGTTTACATATCCCTGAATATGCCCTGATTATGGTTAAAATACGTCCATATTCCTATCATAAGGCATGTATTCACATCCTATTCATAGGCGTATGCTAAGATATTCATGGTGAGAATATGATGTGAATATTATGTGTAAAAGTGGTTCATCTTCTCATCGTTTTTCATGCTATTCTTATGAACATACGTCGACTCCAAATTCTTAGCATACGTGTGCATATGTCTGAATAGTAGGATATGCCACTAGATATTTACTACAAATGCAAACGTTTTCGTATGCGAATATGTAGCATTTGGTGTAGTGTTTAGGCCATAGGCGATGCTCTTGTTTCGTGCCCTGTATGGGAAAGTCCTTGTGGTTTCCTCGTCTACTGTCTATGCTCTGAACCCGTCTATTACCACTATCAGCAACAATGATATGCCCTGTTTTGTCCACTGCAACACCATGTGGTGTTTGGAACTGTGCAGGCTCATTCCCCGTTTCCCCAAGAGTGCCCACCAGCCTCCATGGCGATACAACATCTATAGATATTGGTGACTGACATATCTCTGCCTTGCCTAACTTAATAGATAGCATATGCCTACCTGAAGCTAAGCACTTGAACTTAACAGTATACGAAGCTTTATCATCACTACTTGTATTACTGACTATGGTAGCTTTCAATAAGCTTCCATTTGGTACTTGAATGTGTGCATGAAGGTTTCTGAAAATAAGCAATTTTTCCTCTTCTGATACACATTTAAGCAAACTTATATCAGCATATGCCAGCTCGCGTACTTTAACTGGCACAAGATTAGAATTGACTAAGAGACTTTTGGCCTGTACGTTATCCTGTTCTATAGTACCAAACTTCCCCTCGAAATCCAGCTCTTTTGGTATAAACTGTGATATATCTAGTGTAGGTGCGAAATGAACATTCGTTTCAATGATTTGGGTGGCATCGTGCCCTCGTACAGGTAATGCAAATGCTATTTGAGCTGCATTTCCATATTCCTTTAAATGATTAATATCTGACATTAACTTCTTAGTTCTAACCTCAACCTTTTCAAGGATTTCTATTTCCTTTGCAACTTCAACCCTACATTTGTCAAACCCTTCTCTGAGAGACACTTGTAATCTACCCCCTTCACCCTTCACATTTCAATAGCTTTACACTCATCAGTGCACCGATTCTCAAGATGCTGAAGTAACGTTTCTGTTGTTCTTTTATGAACCCCATTCCCCTCTGACTTCCTTTGTATTTCACTCCTAACTTTTGACAGTAGTTTCTTATATTTCTCAGAAACACTACTCAAACTAACACGATGATGTGGTGGTGAATTGTGTTCTTCCTTTGAACATTCATCACAGATGGGCTTAGCACAGTGATTACAATACGATTCAAGCCTACTCTGTTGGTGTAAATCACAAAACATTGATTGCTGAAGTAGCGACAGATCTTGTGCATTACTTGCATATTCATCAAGGGTGAATATGCGATGGTTGGCTGTGGCCAAAATCATTAAATGTTTACCTTGACAGTTCTCACAAATGTTCAGATCACAATCGACACACTTAGCATACATTTCGTTATTGTTACAAATTTGACAACTCAACTCTACACCTTGCTCATAATATTTTACTATTTCACTAAGGTTATTCATGAAACAACTAGGAGGGAGGTTTTGCACACCTTTGGCTTCCAGGTCACATGTTTGCTTGCATTCGGGACATAGACATTGTTTCGAGTCTTTGATGTTATCTTCCAAACATTTTTCGCAGAATGAATGTTGACATGGTAAGATTTTGGGGTTTTGAAACTGGTCGGAGCATAGCCTGCAAGTGAGCAAATCTTTCATTCTCCCAAGGTCTGTACGTAGGTTTTGTCGAACATCTTCTGTTGCCATGGTTACCAGTACACAGACCCGTCACACAGTGAAATATCAGAGAAACTGAAAAATAAGGAAAAATACATATATTGCTAAATGTCCTATTTCATGCAACATCAACAATTATTGATGATGATTATTGGGGGTTTGTTGTGATGGAAAATATAGTAAATGTAGAGAGGGGTGGCTACTAATTTTGTACATTTCTCGGGGGGTCAATATATAAATACATTAATTGCAGGAGATTCCTACTGGATACTTCTGGAATTCTGGCATCAAGATAACAGACAGAAACAAGACAATCATTGGCATGGTTGAGGTGTGTTTATTGACTACAATTTCATTTGAACTGTCAAGAATTCTGTCCAAAAACCTAGGGTATGCAATGGCGAAATTCAATAGTTCAGCAGCAGAACGAAAATTTAGGTCATCACCCAGCCCAATCGCCAATCCTAAGAGGCCAGCCCAATGGCACAGTCTAGGTTTTTATCAATATATAACATGAACATTTAATGACAACCTGCATCTATTTTGTGTGTAATGATTTCTTGTAACATTATTTATTTCTTCTCATTGGACGAAATTTTGTAAATTGAAGTAACGACTTTGACATACTTACGCTCTGTTATTATGTCAAACACGACTGAAAAACGTAGATTTATACTCTTTCATTACCTTATCAAAGCGTCAGTGTTCTCCTACTTGGCTTTCAAGGTCTTTGCGTTCCAATTCAGAGTAACTATCTGAGAATACAACAAAATATATTAATTCAATCATCTGTAGTCTATGACCTTTACTTTATGTGTCTACTATTCGTATTGAAAATGGAATCCTCTGCAGGTGATACAATTGCAGCAATACCAGTTATATATGGCACTTCTGATTTACTGAGATAACAGAGAAAGTGATACACTTAATCAGCTAGTTGTCAACATTGTCAAATCCCAGCCTCGAATAAACATTGACATGTATAAAGTGGGAAACTGAGTCATATTAATCATATGACCACCTTATCAGTATAGCTACGCGGTGCTAAAAAGTAGGCGTATCGAATCGATAATGCTGCCACCACTTCAAGAGTTCAATAAATCAATGCCTACAGAGAAAACCAAAATGTATACCTTCAAAACCTTACCTAAAACAGCAGGCATTAAAAATGACATTTTCGTACTAACCTGATTATCTGCGCAGATTCAAACATGGTTAAATAAGCACTTTCGTTTTAAGAAGACTCTGGTCATACTGTCAAAACTACACTCACCAATGAGTATACTGATTTTGTCGAGTTCTGAATCAAGAAATGTTTCCTGTTACATTATATTTTAGACGTCACCTGAGACCCCCTAGATCAGAGATTATTGGTGGCTACGTATACTTGTATCCTGTTCCGGCTTTTCTTCCTACGTTATTGCGTTAATGCCCATGTTACCTCGTAACAAACCTAACTTTCCACTTTCTGCAAAAGTACATATGTCACGATCACGCCCATAAAAGATTATTCAGACTCGGTGTTTACTCAAGTTTTACCTAAGCACTATACCGTCCACACAGGCTAATGAAATACGACGTCAGAATATATAATACTCCCTGTCCAGCCAAGGTATGTCGACTATTCATCCGACCTCCTCATACATCACTGTCACTGGCAATTGTTTGGTAATTCTACATATCAAATTGCGTGAAGATAAATTGTTATATTGTGTACAGTGGACAATAGTTGAAGCATGGACGTTGGAGAGGAATGTTTATTGGTTGAATCTACCACAGTTCAACAGGTTAGTCGGTGGGTGTTGTATCACCTAGGCCTCATAGTCATAATCTTTATTCCGTTTTTCTAACGTCGAGAAAATCATTTATTTTATGGTACTGTTCTTTATTAGGGTTGTTATTGAAAGCACCAGTTATTACTGTACACACGCCTTGGGCATTTAGGGCTGTTATTTTTTTCAACTGCAAAAACTAGTCTAGTCATTGTGGTAAAGGCGCCTGTTTTCAAAAGAGCAGATAATCTTTTGACAATTTGAAATAAACATTTCGTATTTTTCACAGCGGTCATATTCAAAACCATATAGCGTATATTTAAGTAAGCAGACACAAGGTGTGGCGTGGAAAGGTAATAAGGCGATAACCAAAACGCACGCGTACAAAAGTCATACCTATCTCTGTTGAATACATACTGTGCAAAGACACAGGACCTTGATCCCATGATCCCGGATCATAAAATTGATATAAATTAAAGTTCTGCATGTGACAACCTGGGTTATATTTCTTGCCTTATCTCAACAGGTGGGTTCGCCAGCCTTGTGGTAAACATTTCCTCTTAATGGTTCCGTCTTTCTTGATTGAAAAGTTTCACACATCTGTGCGTTTTAACAGCTAAGACTGTCAACTCTGTCCTCATTTGACACGTAATTTTGTATTTCACTCATTTGGTTGCATTAAATTGACAGTGTATATACTGCCATACTAGGAATAGCACGCGCTAGGGGTTAGTATTATGTTTTATTTAAGTCATGAGGAAGTTTAAAACGAGAATGCCCAATCCAATATTTGTTTGGAATTTTTTGTTGACATCGAAGATACATTTAAAATTTGCCGTAATTAAAAATCTCAAACGCCCAATTCTCGGTTAAGATTAAGAAGAAAATTTGGGGCCACCTAACTATGGTAATATGAGCTCCTTTCAACGTGTCGATGTGAACGGATCGCATATTTCCAGAGCAGGGCTACCTTGATGCAATCTTTAATTAGTGGTGTAAAGATTAGAATGATAGAAACATTGAATTGACAGCGGGATAGATTGATTTAACAATACACCCATGTCTTCAATTCGAGTAACTGGTAAATACCTTTAATTTTATCATTAATTTTTGAAGTGTGGCATGGCAATCTGCAATGGCACTGTAGTCTACTAGCATCGGAGGTCAACGTGGGATCAGTTCTTTACTTCCTTAAGCTTGTGGTGATTGACAATACATCCGATGCATTACGCAAGCACTTAAGACAAATATTAATGTAAGTATTTGAAGAAATCAGTTTTTGAATTAATTGTAATCAAATGATACACAACTACAATCAGGTCAATCAGTTTGGGTGTGTATCCAAAACAGGAACAAAGGCATGGCTGCTTATAATGTAGCTGTATTTCTGTATGCATATGCATATGTACGTGCAACCGTGCAACCTATAGCCCTGTGAATAGAGTAACAAATTGGTAAGATGCCTTCTGTGTTTTAAAAAGAAACAAAGGCGGGTCTTATTTTTTAAAATCTAAGCTGCATTTTTAATGCGTTTGGACTCATGGGCTTGACCAATATTCGTAACTTGTGGGGATTGGTCCTTGGACCGAAGACGTACCAGAAGTTATATATGTTACCAATCAAGCTACTACTGAACTTTATTCAACTATAACTACATAAAATTATAGTTACATCACGTGTAAGATTATTCAACTACAGAAAATGATCGCATGATCAGGGAGTGGCATTTATGATTATTATTTTATCGCCGCGAGAGATTATGTAAGACTTTGATGAGTTTCCGACATAACTCTATTTCGGAGAGGTTGCACGACGCAGGGTTGGTTAAAATGTCTTTTTTTGTGTCCCCTAAGCATAAAGAAATTCAGCTGCAAAACAAATCAGCCTCGCATCTGTCGCGGGCCCCATTATTTGTTCCATAGATAATTCCTATACAGATGGTGGAATCATAGATGCATACGATAAAATATAACTTTGCATGTGACCTATGTACAGCAGTATAACGTTGACCCTTGCTGTTTCAGTTATGTGTCGCAAGCTACTTTCTCAGAAAACTGTATACACAATTTATATCATTGCCGCTGTACACATATTGAAGAAAGTGATCATTTGTATTTTGTTACAGATGGCTACACGGGGTAACCCTACACAATTGCAACGTGCACCTACCTTGAAGGAAACCATTTCAGAAGATCTTCTACAGTGTAGCATCTGTCTAGAAGAATTTCAGGAACCAAGGTGTTTACCGTGCCATCACACTTTCTGTAAGGAGTGTTTACAGAATCTAGTTAAGGATTTACAATCTATAGACTGTCCCTTGTGTAAACAGACCTTTAAACTCCCTAAGGGAGGGGTGACAAATCTCCCATCAGATCATAACATAGAACAACTAAATGACATTGTCGTAGGAAACAAGTCAACTCCTGGCATGGCTTGTCAAATCTGCCAAGAGGGTACAACAAATGCATATGGTGTATGCGTGGAGTGTAGAAAGAATATTTGTATGCAATGTATTGACGAGCATGGTAAAATTCCGGCAACAGCAGCCCACCGTATCATTGCAAATGAAGATTCTATGGTAGCTACTAGTGTTGCAGAGCTTTCTTTGAACCAGTTTAAGATATACTGTAGAAAGCATAACAAGTATGTAGTTGACTTGTACTGCAGATCTTGTAATGCTGCAATCTGTGTAAAATGTTCGATTGAGATGCATGGTTCGGTGGAGCACGAGTGTGTCAGTTTGCTGGGAAGCGTGACTAAGGAACATCGAGATTCCCTCTCGAGCCTTTATGATAGCTTAGCACAAAAACACGCCGAAATCATTTCTTGTAAAGAAGCATATCACAACGAACTGCACGGTAAAGCTAAACAGCTTGAAATAGAGTTAGCGTCTGTAGACATACACACCGGGCAGACAATTGAGAAGGTTAAGAATGAAAGAGACAAACTTCTTGAGGAACTCAAAAGTGTATCAGGTGCTACCAAGGATATATTGGAAGCGGAGTTGTATGTGTATGAAGCAAATGACGTTCGTATAAGTGAAGCGTTGTCACACATAGACAGGTTATTAATGTACGGCAATGCTGCTCAAATCGTGACTTCATATCCAATAGTACAGCAGGGAGCGACTCAACTCGAGGGGCCAGACGTACCTTTCAATTCAGATGTGATAGGGGCGTCAGTATTAGTGGCAAATGATATCCCAGTGAAAGACAACATGGGTAGAATAGTTCAAGTAGAGCCAAGCCTAAGAATTGTACATGAAAGTGTAAACCTTGTAAAGATAGGGGACCAAGTACATATCGGAATAAAATTAGAAGATCCCCAAAATGAGCTAATGCCTTTGACGGAACGTCATATAGAAGCTGTGATAGAACAACCTGATGGGTCCTATCAAGCGATAGAGGTTATTGAATCGAGAAAGGCTGATGGAAATGAAATCTTCGCCTTAAAATTTAAGTGCACCACCCACGGAATTCATAAACTATCTGTGAAGTTAGGTACATCAGATATAAATGATTCCCCACACACATTTGAAGTCTTCCCTGCCTGGAAACATGTTGACACAGTCCCTGGTAGAGTATTAGGATCGTCCACTCTTGATAAGGTCCAGGGTATCGCTGTTGATCATCATAGGGGGAAATTGCTAGTCTCTATGAGTGGTAGTAAAAGCATACATACGCTAAATTACAAAAGTATGAAAAAGAGTAGTTGGAAAACTCTCACGTTGGAGTGTTCAGGTCAACCTGTATGGCCACAGAATCTGACGATGTCAGATGAGAATAAATATTATTATATTATTGATATCGTAAATAATAACATATTTGTATGTGATAGTAAAGGCAAGCTGGTAAAGA
This sequence comes from Glandiceps talaboti, assembly GCF_964340395.1. Classification (NCBI taxonomy): domain Eukaryota; kingdom Metazoa; phylum Hemichordata; class Enteropneusta; family Spengelidae; genus Glandiceps; species Glandiceps talaboti. The sequence goes on from NC_135552.1 coordinate 10,085,312, forward strand.
TAATTGGAGGAGGGCAACTACACTTACCACTTGATATTGCTATTCACGAATCTCTCAACAGAGTTTATGTCGTTAATCATGCCAAGAAACAAATAGCAATATTTACTAAAGATAGCGGCCGGTACTTGACAGCCTTCCCAGATAACGATTCAGAGGTATGTCTGGATAGTCCGGTCGCTTTAGCAGTTAACAGTGAAGGTTTTGTGTTTGTGTCTGACACCACCACACATCATATTAAAGTCTTCAATGAAGATGGTGTGTTTGTTTTCGCGTTTGGTCACCATGGAAATCAAGAGGGGCAGTTTGATCAGCCTGAGGGGCTCACTATCGACAAACATGACAGCGCCCTCGTATGCGACAGTGGAAATAATCGAGTACAAAAGTTTGACAAGAGAGGTAGATTTGTATGTTTTCTGGTGGCAGACAACATGGAACAACCAACAGCTATTGCAATCAATCATTCAAATGACAACATAATTGTCGTTGCTCGTAATATGTTGTATGTGTTCCAATAAATAATTCAAATGGGTGACAGCAAGTACAACACTATGAAACTGTAAAACTATGAAACTGGCGTGAAGCAGTTTAAACTTTGTATATATGTTAAATGATTTCTTCTTAATAGAACATTTTAATTCATCTTTATATGGGTTATTAGAACAAATCAGAATTTTTCCCAAAAAGTATATTTGTTGGTGTTTTACATATATGTACTATAATAACGCATAACAATTGAGTATTCATTGAGAAAAAGAGCCTGCCAATAGTTAAACTAGAGAATTGTGACAGTTTTAGGAAACCATTATTTAGCCTTCTTTTGCGGTAGTGTTCATATATGTCTTGTATACTTTTCTGATCATAATGAATTTTTAGATTAAACAATATATGTGTACGAGTTGAAAGGTAGGCATGTGAATACTACATAATGATATGTCATATTTTCTTAAAAGGAATAATTTTTTAAAACTCTTTATTAGATATAATGCTCACTCGCAATATCGTACACCTTGAACAATATTAAATCACCTGAAGGTAAACATTTACAATTTTGTATGGCAGTGTACATAACATGGTGCAATATACGATTTCAACTTATTACAGTACTAGTTATAGGCAAATTATATTAGACCGCTTATTGACTTGCACAATGTATAATTATTGTTAATTAACACTTTTATAGTCACTGTGGTTGTTTGATCTAAAACATTATAAGAGCTTATCCCAGTCACAGCTACTACAATTTTACTGTATGTTTCCTAAACTATTTACTCACCTATACAAATAAAATATCTATACAGACTGTTTGTTGTTGTTGTTGTTGTTGTTGTTGTTGTTGTTGTTGTTGTTGTTGTTGTTTTAATGGTATTCAGCCCAAGGGCCGGGAATCAATACTGCGTCTTTGTTACGCATAATTAAGCACAGAAGCATGCAGCTGTTTTCAGTTTAGATAGCGGCTGATCCGTCGCACCACCTCGTCACTGTACGGTTGAAACTCACTTTTGCGACTTCTATACATGACGATATATGTATTTCATGTAATTTATGTCATGTCATCTGTTTTTGAAGTACTTTGTGTAATCCTTTGTCCTTCAACATGACACATTTTGGTTTGTTAATGGACTGCGATGGAAACAATTCTCTCAAGATGCAATTAATAAAATATATTCAGTGTCGAGCTCATGACTGTCCTCTTTAGTGTTTTTCATCAGTCACTCTGAAAATGAAAAAGTAAATGTGTGACTCACCGTTTCCATCGTCATAAGGAAAAAAAAAGAATGTTTCCGATAACATAACTTACGAAATTAGGTTACTGAGGTCGGTTGGGTTTTACTTTACTTTGTTTTTATTTTCTGTATGTATGTATGTATGTATGTATGTATGTATGTATGTATGTATGTATGTATGTATGTATGTATGTATGTATGTATGTATGTGTGTGTGTGTGTGTGTGTGTGTATGTGTATGTATGTATGTATGTATGTATGTATGTATGTACTATTGAACACATATTTCACGACGATGTAGGACACCATGTATGATATAGTGTATGCTTCAATGGCTGGGTGTTCATAGTTGTCACACCTCTAAGATCTGTTTTCAATTTTATCGTATGATTTTGCCAAAACATCTCCGGCTGATGCCGCCTATATCGTTCGACCTGCACTGTCATTACTATACATTATATCGGCTCCACTGAACCAAACATGCTAGCTTCCTTTAATGCAGCATAAATTACGTTTTACTTAGCTGACGACAACTGCACTCATAGTCATAAAGTGAACAATAACCACTAGAGTATATTAAACTGAAACTCAGTTTATTTTTAGTTAACATATACAAGAAATAAACCACAATTGCAATGCTATAGTTTCAAATCAGATTTTATGTGTAGTCGCCATCACCGTTCTTGCCAAGGAGTCTGGAATTGTCATCCTTACTCTTAACCAATAATGGGTGGCTGCTAAAACGTCTGCGCAATTTTGTTGTGAAATTTTCAGCTGATTTCGCCTTTGTTGTTTTCTTGGCTTTCTTGTATGTCATTGTTGTCAGGTATTCGTCTTGCTCGTTCATCCTTTCTTCACAATTTTGTAAAGTTTCGGAGAGAGCTACGAAAAAACTGATACCGTCTTGCACAACTGCCTTTTTAGACACCTCTCCGCATGGAGTTTGGTCTATGGCTTCAGCTGATTTCACCTTTGTTGTACATGTTTTCTCGGCTTTCTGTGTTACTGATGTTAGGTAACAGTCCCGTTCGTTCATCCTTTCTTCACAGTTTTGAAAGGCTGTAGCGATATCTTTGAAGAAGTTGATCCCATCGTTGACGACCGTCTTTGCAGATACATCTCTACATAGATCATGTTCTATGACGTCGTCCTGCAAAATATCAAAGGTCGATCACATCACATAAGTACAATGCCATTATTATATATATATTTTTTAAATATTCAGATAAATTTAACAGTTACCATTGATTTTATCAAGGTAAAGTAATCGGTGCAGTCTTCCATTTTACGTTAATGACGAAAACATCTAAATAATTTATCATCAGCATACTTACAACATGTTTATCATCAGTTTGCACCAATACATCCTTGAACCCTTTCTCACATGTTTCTGTTTGTGTAGCAGTACTTCCAATGGACTTAGGTGACACGATGGTCAGAGGGGTACCATATATTTGGGTTCCGACGGATTTGGCTGATGGGTTAAATTGTACTGCTACTGTAGCAGTTCCCTTTGGTGAAGTCTGGGTGGCAATTGTCTGTAAACTTGAATATACCGTTTGTACACCGACCGTGTCCGTCTCCATAATTGCCGTCTGTACGCCGATTTCACGTGTATCTAGATGAGCCTCTTCGGTTTGTATACCCACCGAGGATAAATTTTTGGCCTCGATAGGTTTTCTCTTTTTTCTTCGTGTCTTTTTTGGCGGGTTCTGATACGTTTTGTCTTCGTCGGTACTGATCTTGGTCTCTGGGTAAGCAACACGTTGTTCGCCGTACAAAGTACTGAGATGAAAAATACCGAAAATGCGATGAGCTTTAGAAATACGTTCCAAATGTTCCAAACGAAAGATCATAAACATTGTAACGCTAACAAGTAAACGTACATGATAACTACAAAGAAAGATAAATATAGTAACTGAAAAAATAGTCTGCTTACCTGTCGAACTCTGTGTCGTCAGTAGATGGTGGCTCAGGCTTCTTGGCGGCAAAATAACGGTACATAAACAGAGTAAAGATACACACTAGTGTAATTATCATCGTGAGCAACTTTGACGTTGCTAACACTAAAAGCGAAACTAGCTTGTGTGGAGTCAGTGTTCCATGGACAACATTCTTATAGTCGCACACAACAACGATACTCTATTTTGATTGGCCAGCGGATCACGTGTCAGTGACAACGAAGGTGATTGGTGGAAAGTTTTCACGCTTAGGTAGAGCACTCATTCACAACGCGTTTCTGCTATCAGACTGGCTATATATTTTATGCACTTGAAATAACCACTTGCACTTGACGTTTCTTACAACAAAGACATTAAAAAGACAATAATTTATAGTAGTAAGCTGACACAATATTCTGTAGAACTATTTTTTGTAAACCAAAATACATCGCAAGTATAAAGTATAAATAATCATTAGATTCAGGTAGAGTTGTGCAAACCCTTGAGCTAATATGAACACGGGTAAAAGTATACCCCATCATTTTCCAAAGACAATCTTTCTACTAATATGACTTAGTGGAAAGTATCGTATTGTTGGAGAAAGATCATTAAGAGTCACTCAACATGGCAGGTGAGTTCGCCTCATAGTAAACCACTGTGAGTAAACGTTTTTTGTTCTATGTTCGACAACTCAGCAGTTCCGTAATTGTACTCTTAAAGTAATTTTTCAAATGTTTAAAGTAAACTTGTCGAGTACGTATAGTGACCAGCTCTTTTATTTTGTTTTACCATGATAGTGACTTATTTAGTGGAAGGTAAATTGATACAATCGCAATGCTAGCGAAGGCGTCCCTCAATAGGTGACTTCGTCTCATGGTAAACGGTTGAAGAGTTTCATGTTTACACTATGTATTATACAAACCAATGTTATTCTACAGCCAGACTCTTCACATATCATTACACTCCTGCTTCAATGTTAATTACTATCAGATAATTTCAAAGAGTAGCTGGTGTCGAGAGTCGGTGCAAGCATAGACCCTACGTGTAGGGTCTATGGTGCAAGGCTTTGATGACATATACTATACTAACAAATGCTGCCACCAACGGTGACGTTTTACTACACATCACCTGTATATACTGCTTGCATTTCAATAATTCACCAATTATTATCGTGGAGATTGCCGGCAGAAAATCCAAACATTCACTGAAGTGCCAGCCGACGCATACGCTGTGATGTTTGTCATACGAAAACCTAAACTTGTCAGCTCAGAGAAAAGTCGCAGCCTGTTTACGAATAGCTCCCTCTGGTGTTGATGAAGATCACAGTAAAGGCCTTCCTCTTCATACTTTCGTATTATATCAGATTTCCGCATTCCAAGTTTTCGTAGTCTGTGATTTGATTGATCATAAAACGTACCAATTGACGGAAGATACTTCAAAATGTTATCAGATGAATATATTATCCAACCGCATTGAAACTCATTTCGATGGTATTCGATCTCGACAAATTCTTGAGTCGAAGGTCGTGACATCATTTCTTGAAGTTGTTCAGAAATTTCTGGAATTTGATAAAAATCGGCCTCGCTGGATAACGCCAAAAGGTCTTTGAAATCATCCGGTAAACATAGCGACGAATTACGTAGAAATTCTAAGATGTATTTAAATACGTCACCGTTTCTATCGATGAAATAATTGCCCTGGTTGTCTCGACGAGATGGAATTCGTCCACTAAACATGGCCCCTAACATCGAGTTGGAGTATCTAGTTAGTGTTGACATTGTCGTACTGTACAGCCTTCCACCTACGTTCAGATTGATAATTGCGTCCGGTTCGACAAAATCAGTTACTTGGCCGTCCGACATGATGACAAGTCTTGCATACAAGGACAGGACGACATCTGAGTGCCAATATCAGCTGGTGTTGGTATCACATATCCATTTACTGACGTCAACAGTTCAGGGAACGTTTATAACATCTTTAGCACCATTCATCTCTTCGCACAACATTATACCCTAATGCCCCCATATAGTGTGGATAAGTAGACGAACAAGATATTTGTATACGTGGTTTCATCACAAATATAAAATATTTCACTAGAAATTCGTCACAGGTTAACGTTGTATTGCATAAAAGGAGAATTTTTGCAATATTAAAAGCACTATATTGAACGTTGATCAAACGGTGGCAAAGAGGTTGAGCTATCTGGCTCAATATCAATGTCGTTCGGCAGTATTTTGAGCGATAGTCAATGCCAAGTCTTTTAAAACCAAATGGAAACATAAAACGACATAATTTGACGGGTGTAATGTACATGTGAGAATTATAGTTGAAAATTGAAATATGATGAAGTTGTAGCTTAGAATATCGCATTCTGATAATGCCAATATGGACAACACAATCGTAAGGCCGACTTTTGTTTTTGCCTCTTCGTATTTATGGAAGTTTACATCTTGTCTATAATCGTTTCCATGACAACGCCTTTCAGAGTACTGTATGTACCCTAGAATTTTCACACTGCGCATGTGCAATGTATATGCACAATTCTCCCGACAGTGAGAGAGGGCCTCTCCCTGATCTGAACCTAGGTTCTTCATTTCTGAACCTCCACCGTTTATTTCATCACTGATGGAAATACTAATCGATGGGATCAGTGATCTGCCATATGTGACGTTTCATAGACAAGGCTGTGTACATGTGTACAATGGAGCTTTTACAAGAAAGTGGAACTAATTTGAAAGTGCTTTAATAGATTGAGAAAGTTACTGTTACGAGCTTGTAGTTGATACCTCAGCTGGATTCAGAGAACACCAAGCTTATTGTGAATATCTTAGTCATACTACAAGCAAACCATGTACACTGAAAGACTGGTCTTTGTTGGCATGCGCACTCCATAAACTAAATACCAGTGAGATGTGTGCACAATGACGAAAATTTCACTCTAGCATACCACACTGGTATCAGTATATTGTATGGTTACCATTTTCCCCACGTAGCTCAATACATATAATTTATGTACAGATTTTAATAACTGCCAATAGGTACTAGGATTTTTTGCAATTTTCTTTTTACATTGTCTGTGAATCAGTATGAATGTATTATTTATAAACTATATTTCCCCCACCAGAAATTCTATTCATTTTGGTCTGTACCAGGTTCCTCCCAGGGAGTACACTTTGCAGAGTCGAGTCTTGCACATTAAATGTATATACCATACTCAAGCCAAGTTATTGTCTTTGAACAGAAAATATGGATTGTATACCCTGGTTGTTCTACATCACTGGTTTAGTGACAAGTCAAAACGTCCAAATTGGTTATTTTTTAATGATTTTTGATAAATTTTACTTGAGGTATGTTATTCCCAAATATTTTTACTTTATTCAACCAGAAAATACTCAGGATGTAAAGGTTTGTCCGGGTCGCTAGACGAGTAGCGACAAGGTCCCCTAGGTCACTCGTTTTTCTTCTGCTCAATGAATTAGGGAATAATCTAATTATATATTTTACATTTTAGTTTCCTCACTGCAATAATGGAAAACTTGTCTTTCATGAAATTTCATGTTTGCAGCAAGCATTGCACATGTAGAGACTAATTCCACTCATGTATACAAGAACTTCAAACACACAAAATTTGCAGCCAGTCAGCGGAATTTATTTCACTTTGTTTCTCTGCAAATTTACATATTTTTTTTTGCCTTAAAATTTCTGGAAAGCTTTTTTCTTCTCTGAGCCAGGGGCCTTTGACACTTTGCAAACATTGAAACGGACAGTCTTACTAAGTGGTCGACATTCACCTACGGTAACGATGTCTCCAAGTGTTACATCCCTGTGTAGAAAACAAATTCATAGTTTAAAATTAGACAACTGAATATACAATATTTTGTATAACTTTTTCTTCTTCTTCAATTTGTTGATGACATTTCAGCACGAGACAAAAAGCTGATATGACACATACTGTCTGAATCATTGGCTTGATTGACATTTCAATAAGAATCTAGGACATATTCAGACTTTTTTTTTTTGCATAAAGATAATTTCTCGATATAAATCAGTAAATATCTGAGGGTGCCTTCAGATCACCCTTCTTGTCAAATTGAGAAGACTACTTATACTTTCAACTGTATCAGCAAATGCCAGTTGGCAGATCTCAGCAGTGCCCAGTGTGGGCATATGAAGACCATCGTGAGAAAACATCATGTACAGTTTTTCTGGTTTCTAATCATACACTGTGTGCTCATTTATTTAAAGCCTTATGAAAAGTGGTTAAGACAATCAACTAATACAAACACTAACATTAACACTACCTTCTCATATCACACACTCGTCTCTGAAATATGTATCGCCAGAAAGATCAGATCAATGAGAGCCAAATGATTCCAATTATCTTAGTCTAATTACACAGTTAAATAAAGCTTAAGCTTACCTAAAGCATGGTGAGAGATGAGCAGAGATATTTTTATGTCTTTTCTCAAATCTGTTATACTTCTTAATGTAATGAAGGTAGTCTCTTCTGATGACAATTGTCCTTTGCATCTTCATCTTTGTCACCATACCACTCAAGATACGACCACGAATGTGAACGTTACCAGTAAAGGGACATTTCTTGTCGATGTACGTGCCTTCTACTGCCTAAATAAATCAGACAATACAAAATTTCAGCACTATTCATATCAATCTGTCACACAGTGATATTACAATGCCATAAGACATTTTGAAACCCCACCTGATGATAATTTTCATTTCCATGGCAATTGAGCTTCATGTTGTTATATAAAAGGTAATACCAATCCCAATGACAAACCCCTATAAATTTGGGTTCCCATCATGCCTAATTAATGTCACTAAGACAGGAGTAGCACATCAAATAAAATATTTGTACAAAAATACATTTAAACTGTATCAGCAAATGCCAGTTGGCAGATCTCAGCAGTGCCAGTGTAGGCATATGAAGACCATCGTGAGAAAACATCATATACAGTACAGTATATTATCACTTGTAGTTACAATCTTTTATAACACAATACTAGTACTTGCATCTCTTGGAGTTTTGAATCCTAGACCAATGTTTCTCACAAGACGTTGTTCCTTCTTCTTGCCAACAGCAAGAACACGTTTCTTGTTCTGGAAAACAGTGGGCTGCTTCTGGTAGGCCTTCTCAGTCTGTCAAGTATATACAGAAACAGAATTACCATATATCCAGCATGAAATTATTTATAAGACACACAATAACCTAGACAAAGATTCCTTGTTGATGGCACTCCTCAACCATTAGCTAGAAGTTTGTAACTAGTGATAAGGGTGTCCACAACAACCAATCTTTCAGTTTGTCATTAATCCTCTATAGGTTGATTTGTGACTTAGTAGCGAGTGGTAGTGCATACAGTAAGTCACACTGTCCCATCCCTAGCTTCTACTGAGTGGTACAATGACTCTGAATACACCTGGACACTTTGGCAGGTTGCTTCCTTTCAAGGATCATGCCCTCCCTTTTGGTAGGGAAAGCTGTCAATCTCCTGCAATTGTGCTGGGAAAGTTGGGTGGCAGTCAAACAAAGGTGGTAACAACTGAACCTTTCCCACTACAGCCAACCAATAAATTGTGAGTCAGGGAAGCAAGTACATGCTAGGAGTGAGACTCTGAGAGACATTGTCCTTCAGCCACAAGAGGATTAACAACATACAGTATACAGAAATACAAACACAGTAGACTGTTATGATACCATCCCTTTATATGTACCAGCCCTTACAACGTTTTATAAACAATACTTGCACACAACAATACAACATATAATTTGTCAAATAAACCTGTGTGATACCTTATCACAAACATTAAATGTATATATACACTATTTGTACAGTGAACACAATAGTTATAATGTAACAGAAGCTCCGACTAGTTTCTTCACAAAATTATACTGTACAATAAAACTTAGTAGACATTGATGTAATCGCCTCAATTTGTACTTTCTGGGTGCAAAATTTAGAAGTGTCCATGTATTTAAAATCTTTATTCTCTATGATGTCCAAGTGTCAATTTTGACTTTGAAGGGGTCACAGCTAATCAACTGCACAAAATTTCTCAGTAACAAACAGTATATTTCACGAGGTTTGAAATTTAGAATTTCTAAAACCAGATGTAATTTTTTCTACTCTACGATACTTTTAGACACATCAAATTTGCTTTTAGTATACATTGATGGGAGAGAATACTAGCTAGGCACCTTTGACTTCCATGAACAATATATAAATTTTGAGCTTCTGAAACATTGTTACAACACCTTTAATTAAATCATGCTTGCATCATCATTGACAAGACCAGTGTGGTATCTGATGGGATGGTATGACATATCATGTCTCACACAAACCAGCATCATGATCCAACAATTATGAAAAATAAATAAATTGTACACGGCTAGTCTAGAGGCTAGCCGTTGGTTTTGAATCTGAAGATATCTTCAACAAATACCCGACTTCAGATTCAAATGATACCAGATAGCCTCTAGATTAATATACTGCTGATACCCTGTGAAAGTTGAAGATGAATGTTTATTCCCATTCCTGGATGATGTAATATTTTCATTAACAATGAGATTACTGTTGTGATCTTTTCTGTAATGACACCATGATATTTATCGAGTTTCAATTTCTCTATACTACCTGCTCGGCAGAAAACTGCGACACTTTCTGGTGTTTATGAGCTCCCTGAATAAATCAGTGACAGAGTTTGTTAAAAAGAAAGTCAGTCTTAATATAAACAGTGGTATACAAACTTTATCTGTGCGAGGAAGTAAGTCGTTCTTGGGTGTTTATTATGTGAGCTCTCTACGTAGATTTAGGGGGAAAGACAATAATTTGCCAGCATAATTTACTTTTTTGTAGCTATTAGAGTAAAATTTTAAAATGGATAGTCACAGTTGTACTGAATTACAGACACATAAAATACTGAATACATGTATACACGTGGCATCAATTTTGGTGTGAAACACACATTTCTTAGTAGCTTTCCACAACCAGCCGCTTGGGGGCGCTAATATGCGCGCATACACGAGTTACTTACACGAAGATTTCATTCAAATAAATCCGACTTCGGGCTTAGAATGGCCGAGTATTTGAATTTACTATTAATTTAATACTGTAAAATTGTAACATTACTGAGAAAACTTTTAGCTACATTATGGTAACTTGCATCGCCTGTCTTCACTTGATGAAAGACGAGGCATGCCCTAGGTTAATAGATCGGATTTTGTCTGAATGAAAGACATTAAATAAAATCCATCGTAATAGAATGTTAGTACATATATTAACGTTTGATAATTGTACACGTTATCCATTCATTATTCCTCTTTTCGACAAGAAATACCCCCAATTTCTTGTTGTTGGTGTCTCACCTGCTCCGCCATTTTGACAGCCTATATTGGAAAAGGTTGAAACATGGGTAGGGCACGGGGTTTCACACCCTGAACTTCAGAGTTAAGTATCGCATAGTCTCGCAGATTCTAAACTGAACATAATTTTTCGTTCAAAATTTGGAATTTTACATAAAAGAGTAATTTACAAACCATTTAGTAACTTTCCCTACAGAAAAGTTAATACTTTCCAAAAAATTAGAGTTGATGAAAAGTAGGATGGCGTCACTACAATCACGTGATAGTTTTGCCAGTGTTAGACTTTTATACCCAAATTTCAATATGTACAAAAACATTTGCACCTCACCTAACCGTTAAGAGACAAATGTTATATTAATTTTAATTTTAAAAATTATAAATTATCGACTTTGTATAAAATAAACTGTTATTACGGAATATTGCAACTCTATACTTTTGCGAAAGTACAGGCTGAAAGTATGTAGATGCTGAATCCCCAGTACCCCTAATCATGGCGTTTCACCATACTGCTTGTTTTGTTTTCACTGTCATGATAGTATGCAATGCTGTGCTGTATCCGTCAATTTTCAGCAGTATTTTTCGACAATGGTTTGGATCAGGTGAAAAGGAAGAAGGGGCCGAGACCCCAAGTGAGTAATGTTGTTAATTTGAATTTAAAAAACGACATGATATTCGTGCATAAAAATCAGCTGAGCTGACAGCGAAAGTGGTCAGTGGATGTGGATGGGATGGATTTGCGTTTGTTCAGTAACATTTCAAAGATGGTCAGAGAATTTTTTTTTGATAGGCCACTCTTTCAACCATATTTTCAATTTCTGTTCCGTTCTTTAATACATCAGAGTTACGTACACTAAACAGTCCGACAACAAAGAAGATATGGCTGACATATTTCATATATCGACTTATTTAATTCATTGTTTGATAATGTCATTACTTGCCCATGTTAAGTTTTATTGATCTGGAAGATCCCGCCACATGTCATTTTTAATGAATTTTCATTGTGTCCCGTTTCAGATGTACTTGTATTACACTATATACGCTTTCACAAATATATAATTTCATCATATTTGAAATAATATTTTTCCTGAATTCAACTCCTTCCTGGTAGAGTTTTAGAGATGTCCATACTCCATAGCTCAGAGGACCCGACATCAAAATTATTAGAATAACATGTTCATGCTGTTGGCATGCAAGAATTTTAATTGTCTAAATCAAAATAACACTCAATTATGAAACTATGCTTTGAAAGTAAATTCTCGTATCTGTTGTTTGAAATATCAGATATCAGCGCGGTGACTCAAACTTCAAAGAAAGAGAAAACCTATTTTTGTCATTTTCACCCCAAACACCATTATGTGTTGTCTTTTATCAGGCGATACACCAGTCATTTCGGAGACTTTATCCTAGAAAAGTAAACTTACAGATGCAGATTAATTATTGCATGTCAGAAGTTGAATGAGAATTTTAAATATGTATTTTTTGACATTTTTGGGGGAAAAAATTCATTTCAGTGTATCCACCACATATGAGGCATCATGGACCAAGGAATCCATCAGCTCGAGGTATGTACAGCAATCTTTGTTGTCTTTGCAACTAAAATACAATGCTGTTCCTGAGTTTTTGTTTCCTCTTAATTGCTGTACACTGTGTACACTAAAAAATAGGAGAATTATAAATCTGTAATTGGATTTTACTTTTATTAATATTCTGTACATGCAGTTCTGTTCTTATTGACATTAAAGGTACACTAGCTGTAAATGGAGTATTAATTTTTTTTGTCTGACAACCAACAATATATTCACTGAAAATTGCTGAAATACCAATAAATAGACATTGTGCATGTCAGTTACATGTAGAGGTCTATTTTATCCATAAGTAGTGTAGAAACAGGTTGAAAATGTGAATACATTGGGTCACTGATTTTGGGGTATGGACCCAAAAATCAATTTGCTTGGATTTACTATTCTCTGTTTGTAATGACATAAATATGATTCAATATTGTTCAGGGTGTACGATATTACGATTAAGTCATTATATCTAATGACAATTTTTTTTTTTAAATGTTGTAGTTATGTGCAGTGTTAATCAATTTTATTGATGCTAAATCTAGTTATATAGAATTTTTTTTTAGTCAGTACATTTGTACTGGTAGGAATATTAATATAAAAACTCAATCAAAATATAATAAAAATGGTATTTTGTAATCAAAATAATATAACACCAAATAATATTCCTATGGAAGATTGTTTCATTTTCATGTGATAAAGCAATATTTGTAGGTGATTCAGTTTCCAAAAAGTGTAAAAAATATAAATGAAATAAATTTGCAATGTAATAATAAAATTATTCAGTGTTACATATGTGAAACATCAGTTTGCAGGGCTGAAACAGTAGTCCTGTGTCCATAGACTACCAATTCTTGTCATGTGGCCACCGTAATTTGCAGCTTGTAGCCCACTCGGGCTACCGGTATACCACTGATTATGTGATGATTTAAAGGATGGAAGATTATTGAGAGAAAAGTATTTTAATAACACATATTTCCAGTAGAGGAACTCTGTTTTCAGTTCAGGAATATAGGACTATTGTTGGTCACCATCCTTTGGCTACCAATTTCTGAAATTGGTCTCCCACTAGGACTACCAAAGAAAAAAGTTAATTTCAAGCCCTGTGTTTGGTTGTCTACTACTGCTTGTATACATGTATACACTAATCTGATGATATATCACGACTTTGAACCCCTATGAATGTGTTGGTTCATTAGGTCCAATAGCTGGTGAAAGGGCAGCACAACAGATGGCAGCACAGCAGGCACAGAAGCAGGATGGGGGTGGTAAATCACGTGGAATGATGAGTTCAATTTTGCCTGTCTATGCTATCGGTATTGTGGGTTATTTTGCCTATATTATGTACAGGGTAAGTATTTCCTTTAATGACAACAACCTTTCTACCATACTCAAGCCAAGTTATTGTCTATGAACAGAAAATATGGATTTATATACCCTGGTTTTTCGAGGTCACAACAACCCAATATATACATCATTGATACTCGAAAATATGAGTCAAATTGATCAAAATCACCAGTATTTTCCTATATATCTTAAATTTAATAGTTTGTAAAGTTCTTATTTTATTAGTCTGCAATATTTTTCTTTACTCAACCAGAAAATACTCATGATGTAATGGTTTTGACACGACTCCTATTAATAACTCATGAATTGCTCAGCTGAATGAAGATAAATAATGGGAACTGATATATAAAATTTAGTAGTCATAGATTTGGAGACTGAAATCTACACTTTTGATCAGTTGTGTTCTTGTTGTTAATTTGTAGTGACTAGCAGACTTGTGACTTAATGATATTAAGGGGAAAGGATACCTTGGGATTTCGCTATGCTCAATAGAAACTGGGATGTGAAATGAGATAAAACGTGTTGGTTTTTATTCACTTTCACTTAAAAATCAGTATCGAGCTGGCATCATTCAGAACTTATCGTAAAGTCATGTGATGTGTAGGCCTTGCTGGGTAATTTCTGGTAAATGTGTTGTCTATTTCTATTGTCGTAGTAATTGCATGACAAAACAACCAGTCATCAACACTTTTAACGGAAAGTTCTAACTGATGCCAGTTCCATACTAATAACTAAAAGTGAATGAAACCAATGTATATTGTCCCGTTTAAATCTAAATTTTTTATTAGACACAGTTAATTCAGAAGGTATCGTTAAGTTTCCCTACATTTTACAATTCTAATGATGTAGTGCTCACCCCACAACTTAAACCTCCTACTCCCATACAGACAACATTTTTTTTCCATTTTGACATTACAATGTAAGTTAATTTATTGTGCATACTGCACGCTTATTTTCACTACTATTTTTTTTATCTGTGATTGATCTTTAAATGTGTAGGCAGTATAGTAATCCCAGTGGAAAACATCACATTTCTTAGTACAGTAGAATATGAAATACAGGCAGCTGCTTCTGTTATCAGCTAAAAGGAAACTCCTTGAAAACGAGAGAGATGGAAATACATGAATAATTCATTTGTCTGTCTGGGACATGGCAGGTCAAAATGTTGATAGTACTGTGTGTCTGTGGTATATGATCATATGGAACCATTTCACATAATTTTCTACGAAATGTAGGAAAAAAAATGTTTTCATTGAAACTCACTTTGTTACTCAGAGTATGTGACAGTTCATGAACTAAAAATCTGAGAGTTAAGTTTTCAATTTTGTGTTTTACACTTTGAGACTGCAGAGGGACTGAGTAGAGTATATATAATCTTATCCTAATTAAAATTGACCTGCCTTTTCCGAATATTTTGAATAGATTTTGGAAAATAAATTTGTAGAGGTATCCAACAAAATAAAGAGTCTGGTAGTAGCTGGCACTTTCTTCTATGATTCAAGCTATTTAGTAATTTGCCATGAACATATGTTATATATACTCCACTAATACAAGTAAAAAGTGCAAACCTTAAACCGTAAACCTTTTGCTGTTACTTTGTTCAAGTAAACTTAAGCCCATTCTCAGTTAAAATCAAGAGAAAAAAATCAGGGTCATTGTACAGTTTTGTTCTTATAGATGTCAAAATGACAAAAATGTTAGTTTCCAATAGTGCTGCTGAATATTGTGTTAAATTTATGGAAAACTAAAAGATTTTGATTTCGTTCAAAACCAGATGGTGAACCCTAAATTTCTTTCATGGTTTCAAAAGGATCAGGAACAAGCTCTCATATGACAAAGTTCAGAGAGTTTTAAGAACACCACACCAGGAAATGGAGAAATTTTCACAAAATGTGTGCTCTGAAGAGTCATTTCATGATGTTACATCACTATTCCTGAGTGCCTATACCCTTCAGTGTAACATAACTCTCATAAATATTCAGTGAGCAACTTGAATACATTATTTCTTCTGACTCCCATGATGCAATAGGAGATAGCACAGATACCATATAAAGGTACAAAATCAAATTGAAGTTTTTCTGAAATCGCAAGTAATTGTAGGTGATGTAAAATCACTCTCCAGAAACCATAGTTTATGAAAATGACTTCATTTCCTGGAGTGGTGCTCCCCTTTACGAATGTGAAAATTGGTTGCCAAGGTGCATTCTACCCCTATATAATTGGCTAAAGCCTGATATGTAATAATGACAATCATACTTTTAAATTTCCATAGATTTTCTTCAAGGAGCAGGACCAGAAAGACCCTCTAACTGGACAACCTGTGCGAGGTGCATGGACTAACAGACAAACCAGCGTGTATGATGACCCAGTAGAGGAGAGGAGAAGAGAACAAGCAGAAAGTCTGCAAAGAACTCTACAGCAAGATTTACGCGGTGAAAGACATAGGGAAACCAGGAAGACACCCAAAACTCAAGTTCCTAGCAATAGTACGTCCTCCTCTCTTGTATTCAGCATTACTGTAAAGGGGAACACCACTGGAGGAAATAAAGATATTTTAATAAACTTTTGGTTCTGGAGAGTCGTTTCATGATTTCACCCCATAGAAATTAATACCACGAAACACCAAATTAAACTTTTTTATCACCTCTATTGCTCTAGCAGTACTGTGGTACACTGTTGACTCAAATGATGCATATTCATGACCATTTATCTGAAGGTAATAAGCAGTTAGGAGTCATGAATATTCATTGTTCATCTAATAGATGTTTGTGTCTGCTAAGACCTGTGAGGCAATGGTGTTCCACTGAAAGAACAATGAAGGTGAAATTTTAAAGCGTTTCAATTTGGTGTTACTTGGCAGCTGAGTGAAATTTATGTGATGTGAAATCATGAAATATCTCTCTAACCCAATGTTTATGAAAATACCTTTATTTCCTGGAGTGACATTCACCTTTGTAAACACTAAAAAACTGTGATACAATGTGTACAATGTTGAATATAAATCAAATCAGAATTTTACAACAAGTGGTTCATACAAATGAGTAGATTGATTACAAACTGTCATTGTTAAAGTAATAAGTGCCTTGGATATAAAAGTCAGAAAACTCTGAGCCAATTTTCAGTTAAACTCAATTTTCTTTTTAAATGGTTGTCAAAATAATATTAAAAGTAAGTCAATATGCCATGGAATACTATATTAGTTCTATAGGAAAATAAACGTTGTTGTTGAGTCTTTGAAAAGAAGAAGGTGGCCACCAAATTTCTTGTATTATTATATATAAGAGCAGATTCAGCCACAAGACTTGAACCTATTTTAACAAAATTTAACATGGCTGCCATAGCAAGCTAACAGTGACAAGACGGAGAAGAAAGCCTTGCAGGCTAAAATAATTACTTGTTTCTCGTTAAATTTTGTAACCATCTTCTTTGATTTCATACTTCGTGTTTCAATCCTTTTGTAGATGATGATGAATCAGAAATTGTTGGACTCCAAAAACGTCTTGAAGACACTGAAAGAGCTATGCAGAAGATGATGGAGTATATGAACAAGATGGGTGTAGCTATGAGCCAGGTAACAGAACAGATGGCCCAGAATGAAAACCCAGACAAGAGTAATTCAGCTAGCCACAAAGGACTGGTAGATGCCTACATGAACAACCACGACGAGGTCTACCACGATGAAGAGGATTTCGATGAGGATGAAGAATATGAGGAGGAAATTGTCGTTAAGAAAGTTCCCATCCGTAAAGTTCCTGTCAGAAGAAAAGTTCCTCCAACCAGGAAAGTAGTTGGTCGTAGAGTAAGACTCGACCAAAGCAGAGCCATGAAAACCAGGGATTATCCTAGGAAAAGAGTCGTATATGTGCGGGAGGTGGATGATAATGAAAGTGATGATATACAGGATAAATTTGATGACTATGTGAAGGAAGATAGGTATGTTGACCATGATGAGGATGATGATGATGATGGCGAGGATGAGGAGGATAATCAGGTGGCGTATGAGCATCCAGATGAAGATGCCTATGAAGATGAAGATGATGACATGGATGATGAGGATGAGAGAGAAGATGGAGATGATGATGATGATGATGCCGATGTTGAAGAATTAGGTAGCGAGACTCTCTTACCTGAAAGTGACTCACAAAATGTAGAATCGGAAAATCTACGGAAAAGGAAAGTTCAAGCTAACTCTCAGGAAAACGATGATGCATAATTGTAAAAGGTAGTCCTAGTCTAGTATTAGGCTTTTATTTTCTGACAAAAAGAGAATGATTTCACCCACCAATGGAATTTTTATTCCATTTTCATGATGCATTGTATAACTGTTTGGGTATGTACTATGTATGTAGTACTGGGCAGTCAAATCCAAAATTGTTTGTCTTAGTGTTATGAATATGTTAAGTAAAGCGCCCTGAGCTGTAACGGAAGTATTATTTGTTTTGATCAAACAACTTATTATATATTCACTGAAAATTGTTAAAATACCAATAATTAGACATTGTACATGTTAATGAGAGGTCTATTTTATCGATAATAAGTATAGTAGTAAGTTGAAATTGTGATCATGGGGGTGGAGTGGGGATGATGCTGATTTTTGGGTACGAACCCACAAAAAATCAATTTCAATGGTTTTATTGCTCCATACTTTGTGTACTGCTACACAAATATATTTACCCACAGATGATTCAGGACGAATTATGTTATGAGTAATATCTCTTAACAAACTGTTTCAAAACACATTCCAGTTGCAGCTAGTGCAGCTTTAAGACATTGATGTGTGTCTTTCTGAATATGCTGCAAGGACATATTTTCTGAACTGTGTGCATGCAGTATGCTACAATCTGTGCATGCACAGAAATATGTTCCGAAATATGTGTAGGTTTGAAGAAAATGGGGACTTGAAAATATAGTGAGATGTTAACATAGCTACACGTCTTCCAGGATAATGCAATGCATCATGGGATTGGAAGGAAAATGAAAAGTGAACACTTTTTTTGTAAAAATGTTATTACTCTGGTCATTGAGACCACAGTTTACTAATAAGATAGACACAAACTAAAACTATTTTGGTTGACAGATTACACAAGTAGGGGATAGCTGTTCCTCTGCTGTGCGATTCTAATCACACTGTGAGCAAGATAGTGTAAACATTGAAAGTCCCAAAACAGTACACTGCAAGTTCATGGATCTAGTTTTCAGAGACACCTCCCTACTGAGACTATAATCAAACCAACTTTCATTCAATGCTTATCACTGTTATATCAACATGTTACTACATTTGTTTTAGTTTGTGTCTAAGTTTGTGACTGAGTAAATGGAAACCTCCATTACTAGAGTACAGTTGTAATAATTAAAAATCAGTTCTGATAAGACAACCAAAATGTTATTCCCCAGGTACATGTACCTGCGAAAATGTTTCACCTGTTCACAGGGTTCATCAGAATGTATATTTGCTTGTTCTATTAACAGAAACAGGCAAAATATTACTTGTAGGTAATATAACATTTTGTTGTGCAATCAGAACTGAAGTAAATTATGTTTTACTGAGCTGAGGAATATACTCAGCTGTATTCAATGAAATTTAAAAAGGAGCTGAAAAACTAACACAGTGTCAATCTTTGCAGTGGTGTTATTTCTAAGGACTAACAGCACCAAAACCATTCTATGACATTGAAACATGGGATGAACTAATTGTGTACATCACTGAAACATTGGGTGAACTAATTGTGTATCAATAATCCGTTAATTATGCCAAGTACCAAAATGTAAATATACTTAACGGATATCTAATATTTGGCATTCATTATAATGGATTTTAATTGATTTTTAATGTATTTGACATTGAGCTTGTCATGTTTGTTTAACATTGAACGCCTGGGTTTTTAATCGATTTGTCCATTTCGCATGCAGTGATATTGTTGATTTCTTTTGATATGCTCTTCTCTGAAAGTATATAACAGTATCACACATTGTGTGTTTCTTATTTCATAACTAACAATGTAGACAAAACTAATGATGTAGTTTTCATATTTAGGAATAATTGTGTGTGTGAAGTAACTGTGTGCAATAAAAATCTTATGGTACTAAACCAGATTCAATTTATAGCTAAAATTTAATGTACAAAAGACATAACATTAACACTTCCTGTCATATTTATTGTATTTATTTCTGTTAAGTAGGAAATGTGCAATTTTTCGTCTAATAAGCATGTCAAAAGAATGAACATTTTCTTATACAGGCATAATCTGTACACTCGTTATAGTAAAAGATATTTGATACTGTCAACAATGACGCTTTTTAGCACAACTGACCATCAGGCATGCAATTAAAAGTGTTTGTGTATGTATGTATGTATGTATGTATGTATGTATGTATGTATGTATGTATGTATGTGTGTGTGTGTGTGTGTGTGTGTGTGTGTGTGTGTGTGTGTGTGTGTATGTATGTATGTATGTATGTATGTATGTATGTGTGTGTGTATGTAAAGTGGTGTCTTTAATGTGTATATGGGTACCGATACTAACATTTAAAACGTTAAAAATGAGCATAGCAACTATAACCAAACCCATAGTAACAGTGTAACTAGGGAGGAGCCAAAGGAATGTATCATTTCTATTGGTAAATAATTCCTGAAGTCCCTAGTAGTAGTCGCCATGAGGAAGATCATAACTCAATCTGAGTTGTAACACAGATTTCAGTATACTAGTCAGTTGTGCTACAATGCAATTGGCAGTGTTTAGTAAAATGTTGGACAGACCATAGAGTGAAATGTTTTTAATGTAACTTACAGAACAGTCTAAAAGTTTTGTAGAGATTTTTAGAAATAGTGTAGTTTAACTATAGTGTGCCACTTTTAGTTGACATGTATGCAATTTTTGAAAGTCTAAATTTTAATATAATATTTATAGTACTCTTGCCGTGCCTGAATAGTAATATTTTAATTTGCGTTTCACTTTAATAATTCCCGCTTGTATATTTTTCTTATTGCATAGATATTTATTTTTAGGTCAAAGTTCAAGGTGTGTTTATTTTTTTTTCTTTATTCATATATTTGAAAAAAATGAATAGAAATGGATTAATTTGTCTAAGAGTACAAATTTGTTGAGTTTTTAATTTGATATTGTGTGATATGTACCTAGTAGTCTAGATTCCATTTCCTTGTTAACATATATGAATCTAACTCAAGAAGAAGTGAAATAAAAGCAACTACAGGCAAGTAAAGACGAAAACCAGTGTATCGTTGGTAAAGTTTTGTGGTTATGAAATACAAAATTTCAATAATGAGCTGTGTGTTTGTTAACGTTGAGGGCAGTATTTAGGAAAATCTAACAGTTCCTCGGGTCAGTGTTTTGTTGGGGTTCCCTACCAAAATCAGGTATGAAAATCTACTGATCAGAACTGAGTTGTACTAGTCTGTAAGGTACGCTGTATGTGACGGGGCGCCCTCACACATCAATCAACCCCTTTCATGGATAGAGCAGGCTGGTTAGGGCAGAGCAACATGAGATATCTTACAGTTTAAAGTTATACCAGATTTCCTCCCCTTTTTCAAGGGTCCCCAACCCAAATTATGGTATGCACCAGGTATGAAAATCCATGAAAGATTTACCAGATTTCTTGCCGCTATTAAAGGGGAACATGACTCATAAACTAGGAGTTCTAGACGCACCACCAAGAGGATGCTGTAAATCACAGCCTCATTTACAGCACCATCCAAGACGCACCACCAAGATGTTGGTGTAAATCACAGCCTCATTTACAGCACCGTCCAAGATGCACCACCAAGAGGATGCTGTAAATCACAGCCTCATTTACAGCACCATCCAAGATGCACCACCAAGATGTTGGTGTAAATCACAGCCTCATTTACAGCACCATCCAAGACGCACCACCAAGATGTTGGTGTAAATCACAGCCTCATTTACAGCACCGTCCAAGATGCACCACCACCAAGAGGTTGCTGTAAATCACAGCCTCATTTACAGCACCGTCCAAGATGCACCACCAAGAGGATGCTGTAAATCACAGCCTCATTTACAGCACTGTCCAAGACGCACCACCACCAAGAGGTTGCTGTAAATCACAGCCTCATTTACAGCACCATCCAAGACGCACCACCACCAAGAGGTTGCTGTAAATCACAGCCTCTTTTACGGCACCATCCAAGACGCACCACCAACAAGAGGTTGCTGTAAATCACAGCCTCATTTACAGCACCGTCCAAGATGCACCACCAACAAGAGGTTGCTGTAAATCACAGCCTCATTTACAGCACCGTCCAAGATGCACCACCAACAAGAGGTTGCTGTAAATCACAGCCTCATTTACAGCACCGTCCAAGATGCACCACCAACAAGAGGTTGCTGTAAATCACAGCCTCATTTACAGCACCGTCAAAGACGCACCACCAAGAGGTTGCTGTAAATCACAGCTTCATTTACAGCACCGTCAAAGACGCACCACCAAGAGGTTGCTGTAAATCACAGCCTCATTTACAGCACCGTCAAAGACGCACCACCAAGAGGTTGCTGTAGCAGAAATATGGGCTTTGACTTGCCAGAATGAGGGACATGTGCTGGCACTGAAGCCTTTTTCGACAACTGGGTGCACATATAAAACAAATCTAGTATTGGTTATAACTGAGAGATACATGGCCTGAACTACATCAAAATATATTGTTTACACATGACTAAATTTGAGTTGACCTCGGGGTTGAATGAATGAATGACCTGCCATGGTATACAATAACTTTGTATGTAGCAGTGAATTGGATTTCAAAGTGCTTATTGCTGACTTTATTTTCAAAACAAATGAAAATTTGTTCAAAGATGTGTGAAATGGAAATGAACACTCGGATCCTTTGTGACTAGACTGCAGATTGATGAATTCCTTGCCTTGGAAACAAGATGGTGAAACCCCAAATTTCTTTAATTTGTTATTTCCCATATGGCATAGTTTGGAGAGAATTGAATATTGTTGCCCAGATGGTCATGTTATGGATAATGAATTTAGTTAATAAACAATGTTTATTAACAAATGAATGTTCATAGACTCTGGGCTGACAAGATGTCAGCTAAAATTTGGGGATTTGTTTTTAAAGATATTTTGACTATGAGGAGAAATTTGTTTACCTGATATGGGCACATTTATCAATCAGTGTTCAATGTATGGCATACGATCTAGCGATTTCCTTTGGATGTTATCATCATGGCTCCATATGCAGTCAGGGTAATTTGTATGTTCAATTCCTAGCTGTAGGATTTCATATGCACAGTGAAAGATAATGTGCATACACTCTGTGTGTGTGTGTGTGTGTCATGTGTGTGTCTGTGTCTGTTAGTCTGTGACCCCATGTGCATGGGTTTATAACTTGTATTTGCATGTCATTGCTTGCTCGCATCTTATAAATCATTTGACAAGAACCACTGAGATAGCATCATTTTTGCTTGGTGCTAAAGTGCAATTTAAGCAGAGATGTGTAAATGTTGAGTTGTCCATACAAGACGTAACATATGCTAGCTTGATAGCAGGAAAAGATAACTATTCTGTGTAGTGTGGTTAAACTATTGGTGTATGCTAGCTATAAAGTTCAAACTGCCCTTTTCACTATCTTTAATATCTCAATACAAGAACAGTTCTTCAAATTTTTTACAATGCAAAGGTTGCATCAGCGTTACTAGAATTTACAGATGAGCTTTCTTCATCAAAGCTCTGTGTATTTGATAGTATAGCATTGAGTTTTTGTTGACCTAATCAAAGTATGTTGGTAAGAAGGTTAGAATTGTAATTTTAAAGACTAGTACATGTAGCTGTAACACAAACTGTTTTTTTTGTAACTTGTTATTTTCTACTTACTTGATTTATCCTGTACTTGCTGGAGCATGTACATATGACTGCTCGTAAGCTGTAAGATATATTTTATTGTTCTGCCCTAACCACTTTCTCTCAAGTGAGTGCTGACAGAGAGGGCAGTACATCACATTGTATCTTACAGACTAGACTGCCTGCAGATTTTACATGTTAGAGTCTTGCAACTGTACCATTTAGTTGGCAAACAATTACATGATCTGTGTATCATTTATTTGGAGTGTTTACACATGGACAGCAAGCCTGTGTATAAAGTACCATCAACAAGAAGCAGTACTGTTAGGTATTGCTGTCAAAATTGTCTGTGACCTGGCTGTTATCAGAATTGTCTGTGACCTGGCTGTTATCAGAATTGTCTGTGACTCCATTGTTAACTAAAATGTCTGTTGCTATGTAAATTGTGTGTGACCTACAAAGGGTACATGTAGTTGCTATCTACAATGAACAATCGAACTGTGGACAGCTCTTCACACATCAACACTAAACACTATTAATACAGTTGATTAGAAGGTATAAACCATTTCCAGGAAAGGTTTGGTGTATTTTTTAAGTAAAAAATTAACAACAGTCTTACGAGTGTATAATAAATAAGGCTGCTAAAAATATACATCAATGTTATTGTGGCGGACTTTACTACTAATGGGAACTGCAGTACTGAGACGATATTTTTGTAATCCCTTCAACTATGTAGTAATTCAATTCACCTTAAAACTGTCTGTAGTGCTGTAGTCTGCAGTGAGGAGTGGACTCTTTAGAGCCAAGTTGTAGACGTTTGTGCATTTTGCACATCTTGTTGTTCATCATGCTATGTAGTTATTGAGCAATCCTTTGAAGATATTATACCACAGTTCATTTTTTGTTGACATTAATATCACAGTGTGCAAATAACTGAACTTATCATTGAGGTCTCTTTTCCCAATGATAGCTTGATCAACATCTACACTTCCTGTTTGTTTCATTGATTAATTCCAACCAGTTTTGTTTTGAATTGACTGGAAATGCAGCTAGCACATTGTAATTGTAGAATTCCTTCAAATAAAATATGAACTTATCAAAATAGTTTAAAGAACGTTCCAATTTACTGTGTGTCAGAGGAAGATGAGAGTAACCTATCACTCAAGAATTTTACACATGCTTAAATTTGAATGAATTTGTTTCCTAATGGTGTTCATCTTGAAATTATTGGACGGTCTAGTTCATTGTTCATAAGTTTAAAAGGGAATGTCCCTCCCAGATGTAAAGGTATATATTTTTCTAAACTTTGGGTTCTCTGGAGTCATTTCATGATTTCACACCACATAAATTTCACATGATTAAACCAAGGAACATCAAAATTGAAAGTCTATTTCACTTTCACTTTTCTGGCAGGGGTCCACTATTGCACCATGGGACTTAGCAGACATACATATCTATTACTATGACATGAACAATGAATATTCATGACCCCTAAGTGCATATTACATTCAGGTAATCATGAATATTTTATTGACCATCTAGTACATATAACATGTACATGTCTGCTAATAGCCCTGTGAAGCTAAGGTGGGCCACTGGTAGAATGGAAGACTTCCAATTTGGCGTTTCTTTACCATCACACAAAAATTTTGTGATGTGAAATAAACAGATGACTCTCCAAAAAACATTTTGTGTAATACTTTTTATCAGTCTGTTTCGTTAGCGCGTTTGCAACATTTACAGTAATATTAGACATGGTTTTAACCTCAACCAAAATAGGGTACGCGGTTAATCAGCCATCCACCAGTTGAGGGCTGGTTAAATCCGCCCAGGGCGCTAACCTGCGTCAATACGGTATAATGTATACATAGAACAGGAAGTGTCAAATCATCAAACACAATGACTTAATAATAATTGTTATTTATACTGGATAGTTAAACACTTGTCTCCCAAGAAGTCCTGTGAGGGCCATCCTTCATTGGTTAAGTGTTAATGCAGGAGGAACCGGAGTACCCGGGGAAAACCTACGTTGTTCAGTAGAGTCAAACTGAACGACACTCTTCTTACTTTAACAGCGTGGTAAATTTAATCGAACCCCAAACCCCGACCACAGTGGTAAGAGGCAAGTGGTTTAACCACTTGGCCACCGACAACCTAACTTCAGTTATCAAAATCTACAAGTCATTGAGAATGACATGTAGTCCCCGCTATGATTGGGTTTTAAGGAACTGGCAATTTATGTTGTCATTTTCTTGATATCACTACTCTGATCATGCAACAACACTTATGAACCTAAATCAAACTGACTTAGATATGTTGTGTCTGCACGTGTTGGACATGGAACATGCCTACTCATGTTGTGTCTCCTTGTTGGACATGGGACATGCCTACTCTTCAAGATGACGTCATGGAATAAACCATTCAACAATAAAGGATGGGTCGGGTATGGGGGGGGGGGGGGACCTGTTCAAGCATGACTGACTTATGGCTTTGGACATGAAAACTGCGCCAACAAAAAAATGGATATGCACATGTATGTCATAGAACACTGTCCTAATACCAACTTTTGAATGAGATCTGTTCAAGCATGTCTGAGTTATGGCTTTGGACAGGGAAAATTTGCAAACAAAATGGCTGCTAGGCGGCCATATTGCCCCTGTACCAAGTTTGAAAAAAATCGGTCAAGGCATCTCCAAGAAACGGCCCTGGACGGACGACGGAACCCAATCCATAAGTCACTGTCCCGGACTTTGTCCGACGGGGACTAACAAACATTATAATTTGATCACCATTCCTGATTGTTTTATTTGAAGGTACTCGGCTCTTAGGAGTTATGAATATCCATGCTCTGACTCCCATGAGACAATGCATGTCCATTACAAGGCCCTCCACTGAACAGGGAGTGGGGGAACCTGGGTCATTTATTGTGAATACTGTACATATGTTGTAAAAAATCGTCCCATGACTTTCCAGAACCAAATGTTTAGGAAAATGCCTTTATTTCCTGACTGACTGACTGACTTCAATTCCCTTCTCTCTTAACATTACCATGCAAAACAAACAAATTAGACTGCTGGTAAATATCAAAATCTTTAATATTAAAGTTTATTCAGAATAGTGTTCAATAAGAAGGTACATATTCAGATGATATGACTTCTAACAAAAAGCCTGGGTGGAAACCTTCAAGAAGTCATCACAAAGACTGTAGCCTAATTTAAACTTTGCCCCGGTAATGTGGCTATGTTTAGCAGTTCGTTTACTGTACATTTCATCAGGTGATGGTTTTATGAATGAGGAAACAAGCACTTTATGTAAAGGTTGGACTAAAGGAACTACCATTTCATTATTGGTGGACAGCTAAAGGCCTGAAGAAGTTAACTTTTAGTTCGGAAATTGTTAATTTACTTTATAAATTTGTCGGTGTCTGGAAAATTGCAAGAAAAATTCAAAGTGTTGGCTCTTGAATTCGGATGATATGACTTCTAACAAAAAGCCTGGGTGGAAACCTTCAAGAAGTCATCACAAAGTGTAAGCCTGATAACTTTACCAAGTATGTATGTGCACTTCAAAATCTGATGTACGAATACTGCTTGATATCATTATTTCCTGCTTATTTCCGTCATATATTGTTTTTGATTTGTTGTTCCGGGAGCAACCAAACACAACAACATGTATACTGTAATACAATGGACAACTCAAGCAAAAAAAAAATGTAGAAATGCTACTAGTGAATAAATAGCTGTCCAGAACATTGGATTTTAATCAGACTGGGGCACTTCATGAGTTCAATCTACCAATGTTTTTTAAAGTTAGTTGCATAAACAATTGAAATATTAACAGATCTTGTTGCCCAAATGCAATAAATAAGATAAATTAAAGTCTTTTGATAAAAATAACAATTCCATTCAGTCAATGAAAAATAACACCACTAAAACCCAAAAATACAAAACCAAAACCTTTGAAATGATATGAAAATATCCCTAAAAAATTCTCTCTTGCATTACACTTGCAATTCATGACTTACCCCCTTCCACTGATATGCTTGCTTGGTACATTATTAAAGCCTGTCCAATCAGCTGAACAGAGTAAACGGCTGGATTCAAGTTCAAAGTCACGTTACCCTTATTTTCTCCTCTTTCAGACTATTTACAGTACATGTACACAAAAACATTTTGAAGACACAAAAAAAACTCTTACAAGGTTCAAGAGCTTCATAATGGCTCTAATCCGCGCCCAAATTAATACTAACACTAGCACCACTAAATTTGATCAATTGAATTGTACAGAATACCGCAACCAAAACGATGAACTTGTACTTGTACATTCTACATTGTTGCATTACAGGATAGGTTATATTTCCTATATCACATACATGTACCTTACGCTTGCCATCCTGTGGCCCTTCTCAAAATAAGACAATGAGTAGCTATTGTATTCATAACATCAGCAGCTAGCTGGCGCATTAACTTTGGTAATGTTCACCCATCTCCAGTAATGAGAAACATGGGAGAATCAGCATGGGATAGCTCTTACTATTCTGTAATTACTTAGGATGTGCTATTTTAGCACAATTCGCTCTGACCCTCAAAAATGTAAATAGGAGAAGTAAAGTCCTAGTATTTGTGACAATATTTTATACTTGGTGCATCAAGTGTTTAGGTTGCATGTGATTTTCCATGTGAAGAGCCAGGTCTATGGAATCAGAGAGCCAGGTCTATGGAATCAGAGAGCCAGGTCTATGGATCAGATCAGTCTGCTACAATGATATATTTGTAAGGTTTGATTGAAAGCATAAACAATCTGTGACATGGACTGCAGAGTCTTGCACTGGCCTTTGTGTTTGGAAGATAAGTGTATTTCATTAAATTGGGACTGGTGCACAAATGATACAAAGGAAATAGTGCTACAAATGACCTATTATACAACATATCGTCTTTTTTTTTCTATTCAGTAGCTAGTTATTTCATTGTGACTTCACCAGGGTCTTTGAACGCTATGGTTTATATTGCTAATCTGAAATTGAAGCTACTGATGAGTAAAGCATGCATAACACAATATTTAGTGCAATGTGGAGCATCAACATTTTAACATAGTGACAAAGGTCTCATTTTCAAATTGGTAAGACTGGGTCTGTGAACTTAGAAGTTAACAGTAAAATTTTGACTTTATTTGAACCACTTTCTCAAAATATTTCCCTTCATTAAAATTGGTGTCAGTTGTATATGAAAATCTGGGCTTGTGCGATGTTCCCAGTGAGAACAATTTTGCACTGGTTGAAGCTAGCAACAGAGTATTTATTTAACTGGCCATATACTGTAATGTCCCAAATCTCTTTCTCAATTTGCTGAAGTTCCTAAAAAGTGGTTTAGGTAAATGTTTATTGTTTGCCAAATGTACTAGTTTTACCAGTCTCTGTATTACAACTTACCGCTTTGTGCAAAGCAGTCTACGCAACATCATTGAATATTATTGAACCTGTCATCATTTTTTTCCCTTTGTGACCATTTTCGTTTACTGGAAGCATCACTGAAAATACATGTAACATGTATAAATTACGAGTATTTGGGTACAGACAATGTAACACATATAGGCGTGGCTTATTTGGTGAAGACACTATTTTGAATAATGACTTGGACATGGGGTTTGTACGAGATAAGACCAACTGTTTCTGGTATTGAAAGTGTTGTGTCTGTTATATAACCCTAATTAATTGGTACTTCCGTGAAATCATGTTGCACTTAAACTCGCATAATTACTACCGGACTCATAAACAGGCACCCAAGCTCTAACTGAGCGGTGCTTTTAAATAGAAAAAAAAATTGATGGTTGGTACGATTCTAATGATTTTGAAAAGACTGTACTTAGCATGAAACTATGATCTCAGCTGTAATATCACTACACTGCACTACCAATAAGGTAGCATCCTGCTTAGATCTAGATTAATGTTTTTTGTGAAGGGTTATATATGTAAGCATGTAAAATCTACCTGAGTTCTTTGTCTATTTCACTGAGCTTCTTAACCAAAATCATGGTGTGGAAATCTACACAAGTTTTACCAGACTTCCCTTCTCTTTTACAAGGGTTCCCTTAGCTAAAAACACTAGATTGTAAGTAGCTGCTACAAAAATGCACTCTTGAAATCCCATCTCAATATTATGCAGCATTTTTAGCTGGACTCATCAATTCTTAATCAAATTGATACATTTCATGCAAATCATTTGAATTTTAATCAAGACAAAGAGTTTTCCGTTTTTTTTAAAAAGAAAGAAAAAAAGAGTAAATCTCATGCAGATGGCAAGTTTAATTACTCACCATATGCTAAAGCTGCTCTACAAAGTAGATGTACAAACATTTAAACCCAGTAGACAAATGCCCTGCCAAAATACATCACTTTTTTTTTTTTTTTACATAGCATTATGTTTTAACAGCTGTCAGAAATGCTGGGAAATTCATGCATACAATAAATAGGAAATCAGTCTGTCATCATATTTCAGTTTCCATTGCACTTCCTGCATTTTATATTTTAAATAAGATTTCAACATGTCTTGATAAAAATTCTGCTACAAGTGTGATTGCACCCATAATGTTAATATTTCTTACGTTCTTTCACTGCATCATTAGAATGCCTTTGGAGCTTGATGAATTCCATGGACAAGAATCTGTTTTGTCTTTTTCCCCAAGATGATGAAATTTCCAAGACTGTCATATCTTGGAGTAAGGTCACTGGAATCGTAAGAAAGTCTGTCCTTCAGAGGTTTGCTGCCCAATGAATTGGCAACGAGTTCTTTTCCTGCTAAACGTTTCCGAGGATTTTGCTAGTTTTAGCTTTGTGTTGGTTTACTATGGCAGTGTGATTGTGGAGTGTTTTCAGCCTGAGTTATTGTCCCTGTTGGAGAACATACAAAGCTACTGCTGCTAGTTGAAAGACTGGCCATATCGTTAGGATTTTGTATAAAAAATCCCTGATTTCCAACTCCTGGACTCGTCACATGAAGGGATGTAGTCTTTATGCCAGCTACTGGGCTCACACACACATTGCCCATCGCTTGGTTTTGTGGACTGACAATGTGAAGATTTTGAACGGTTGGTGACTGGGGTATAGGTATGGGTATTGGAATTGTAATTGTCTTTGGTTCCATATTTTGAGTGGTATTGACAACAGATGAGACAGTACTGCTGCCAGGAATAGTCAGTGTAAGTGGTTTATTGTTTAATGTCTTTGGTTTTTGTCCTTGTGTTAACACACTAGATGCAGCAGGCAAAAAGGAAATACTTGGTACTTTATTAACAGAGACATTACTAGTAACTGACTGTGCTTGTAATGGTGCATTTCCATTCACAATTTGGACTACAGAGGGAGCACTGGCAGTACTGCTAAGTGTGACCATTGAGGGCGTTAGTGTAGAGACCACAGGTGTTACACTGGTAGCTGGTATACCCGCCGTTGACTTGATTTGTGCCAAAGTTTGGTTTTGTCTCAATATCGGTATTGTCTGTGGACTGATTGTAGAAGCAGTATGTGATGCCTGGCTAGTGATGGACTGCTGGAGTAATTGTGAACTGATAGTTTTTGACACTGAGGGCTTCACATTGGCCAATGAAGTTTGGTAAGATTGCATGGGCTTTATTCCTGTAGCAGTAACCACTGAACTGCCACTCAATGTGCTTGTAACATTTTGAGGGGTCACACTGATTTGTTCTTGGACAGTTGGTTTTTGTAGTGTTGGCACGATTGGTTGCTTCCCTGTAGGTAGCTGCAGTATCTTGAGATTTGACTGACTCAAGGTGGCAAGGTTGTGTGCAGATCCAGACCCTGTGCTGCTAATTAAATACACCGATTTACCAGGTGATGCAGTAGATGCGATGATTTGTTGTAAAGGCATATTAGTTACAACATTACTGGTGACTGGCTGTCCTGGTAAACTAGCTACTGATCTTTGCGTGCTTGTTGGCAACTTAACAATGCCGGATGGAATGGTGATAGTGTTAGCACTGGGTGACAACATACCAATGCCTGCCGTTGCTTTTCCAGGTGTTGTCGGTGTTGTGTTAATAATTAGACTTTGTTCTGGAGCTTTACTGTGCCTTGGTGGACTGACAACCACTGCTGTACTAGTAGCTGCCGGTTGAGATGAAGCAGGTGCAAGTAGTAACTGTGATTGCTGGATCTGACTGGTACCTGGGCTGACTTGTGATACACTACTTCTCTGTGGACTCTGACCTGTTGAAGTTTGTGAAGTCAACATAATTTTCTGTGGTTGAGCCATTTTGTTCCCTGTCAAGATGATGTTGTTTGGAAGAACTAATTTACCTCCACACTGAGCAAGTAATTTAGGATCTATTCCAGTAATTGTGACCATTTTGTTTCCAATCATGCCTGTAACTTTTGTGCCACTCGCTGTGGTACCGGTAGTAGTTGTTTGTATAATTGGAGATTGGGGAGTCGCAATTGATGACATTGGTACTGTCTGGATTTGAGGTGAGGCCAGAGATACTTGTGTCGATGGTAACTGTTGCGTTGGTTTTTGGATCTCTGGTGATAGCTTGATTTGTTGAGTTTGCTGTTTGGCTGGCACTGGACTTACTACCTGTTTCTGTTCTTTTGTTATTGTGACTGTCGGCTGTACAGTTTGGGTAATTTTCCTCTGTGTAACTACTGCTGGTGTGCTGGTTTTCGGAACTTGCTGAACTTGCACTGCACCTGTTTGAGGTTTGACATAGTACACCAAATTAGTTGACTGCTGTTGTTGTTGTTGTTGTTGTTGTTGTTGTGGTTGCTGCTGCTGCTGCTGCTGTTGCTGTTGCTGAAGCTGTTGTTGTGGTGGTTGCTTGGTGCTGGTTTGTTGCTGATTGATGATTATTTGCTGTTTTGGTTGTTGTTTTAGCTGTTGCTGGGGTTGTGCGAGGCCTTGTATTCGTATACCCTGTTGTAAAAGTGATGCATAAGGAATGAGTTTACCACCTATCAGCACATACTGTGGAGACTGAGTTAAGGTTGAAACTTTCTGCGAAGATATCTGCTGACCTGGCTGTACTTGTTGGGTAGACACCTGTTGCTGTTGTTGTTGTTTACCAATTACTGCTGTAACTATGGGTGTTGCTGCAGCAACAGGAATTGCTGATGCACTGGTAGAAGCTGCAGATGGAGATACAGTAATGACTGATCCTATATTGCCAACTTTAGTAGCTCCTGTAGATTTGATAATGCTAGTATTTCCAATCAAACTTGACGAGTTTGTTAAAAGATTGGATGTTGTAGCAAGTTGGGTGTTTAGTTGCAATTGTTGAGTCGGTAGCATCTGTAACAGCTGTTCCCTCCCTTGCTGCTGTTGATTAGTAGTGGTGTTTTGCGACTGTTGCTGTTGGGATTGTGCCAATACTTGCTGCTTTTGTTGATTCACTCGTTGACTTGTTTGCTGCAGTTTCAGTTTCTGCTGGGCCATGGTTACTTGTTGATTCTTCAGTTGATCTTGCAGTAACTGAAGATGTATAAGTTGTTTCTGCTGAGAGGTCAGTTGTGGTGACTGCAATAGCTTCATAAGTTGATCTCTAGCGACAGGATTGGCTTGCGGTTTGTCTGTTTTGGTGTCTAACACCAAGTTATGCAGAGATTTTACAGGACTAAGGGTACTTTGTTGTTTCTGGGGTGATGACCCATCAGAGCTCGATGCCTGACTTGTGGGAAGACTTGCGGTACCAAGCTGGGGAGATGATTTCAATTGATCATGCTCTCCCTGATCTTGCTGTAGTTGCTTTTGCATCCTCTGTATCTGTAACTGTTGTGCCACAGTAGGTGCATTAAGCGTGACAGTTGCTGTGTTTCCTGCTTTCGTCACCACTTGTTTTGTGGGTGAGAATGATGAATTGGATATAGGCAGAGTGGACATAACAATCCCTGAATTAACCTGTGTCACTTTTGTTGCTGTGACTGGTTGGTTGGCAGTGGCACTAACCACTGGTAGACCTTGCAGTAATTGACTTGCAATACTAGATCCCGTAGTAGTTACAGCCTGTGCATGTGTGCTTGATGTGGACTGTAGTGACAAAGGCCTGGTAGCACTGACTGGTGCAACAGAAATGGTTCTTGTGGCAAGAGTAACTTGTGTAGTGTAGGATGCAGCAGGTGCTGTTATAGTGGACTGTAGTGTAGTTATTGGCACTTGAGGTCCTGGTCCAGCAGTTCTTGATACTGTTATTCCTGGCTGAGCTCTTAGCAAAGCAATCAAGGATGTCAGACTCATCTGTGTTCCAAGGGAAGTAGTTGGCAGAGTTATAGTTGTGGTTCCGCTAGCAAGGGCTGTAGATATTGCACTCAGTAGAGCAGCTTTAGCCTGTTCCTGTTCTTGTTTCTTCTTTTCTCTTGCTCTAGCAGCTCGGATTCTCCTCTTTTCTCTCTCTTTATTTAGTCTGGCTTGCCTTCTTGTTGTGGGTCGACCATCACCTATTGCACCATTGACTATACCTTCTACTACAAGACTATTGTCATCTGTTTTCATGGCAATACCGGGAACTTCATTGTTCACTGTGGCAGTATTTTCAGCCTTTTCTTCTTCTGGAGCATCACTTGAATCCTCATCACTATCATCAGAACTGTCTTCATCACTACTATCCTCACTAGATGATTCTTCACTGGCCCAAACATCTTCCACTGTCTGCAAAGGGTAAGATGAACAAATAAATTATGAGTTTCATAGGCCACTCCTTTCAAAGCATACAATGTATGTTGACACTAATATGTATACGTTGACAGTAATAAGTACATGTATTAGCAAAACAAGTTGTCAACAGTTAGTTAGGGAACTGTGTAATTTCAAAAAATTCCAAATCTCCTTTAGATATGCATGTAGTCAAGTATACAAGGAACACTGCCATATGAAAGCTAACTAGTACTAGTAATGCAGATGAAGAAAGACAATGCAAGTCAATCTCAGAATATGCCTTTGAATACTGTACTGTACACACAATGATAAACTTCAAAGGTTAATTTTCAAGTTTTATTCTTCATCTTTACATGCATTTTGTATTCTTTTAAAGTCACACAACACTTATTAACCATTTCACATAAATCATGAAATATGAGTCATAATTCAAAGAGAGTGAAAGAAACTACTTCCATATAAATGAGAGATAAATAAGTAAAGAAACCAACTAATCACTACATATAAACTGATCAGTGCACTGGAAATACATTTTTTAGTGTTTTACCTCAGATGGTGGAGGTTGGTTTCTGAAGTCGTCCCATTCTTTCTTCAGTTTCATCCTATTTCTGCTGACAGCTTTCTCTATCCTTGCTTCCCAAGGCTCAAGTTCAGCTAGTAAGTTACACAGCACTTGATATAGTTCCACTACACATCTCTTTCTTGCAGGTGGTTTCTCTATCTGTTGGACGACACAGATTTAAGATTAGAAGACTTGGGACTTTGTATAGCACTCAAATATGATAACCATGCTGTTGGAAAGCAGTGCTTTTGTTCAGGATAGCATGTTAATCTATCGCAGTTCCTCAGTCATAATACCGGGATTCCCCACCAAAATTATGATACAAAAGTATGCAATTTATGCAAATTTAACCAGATTAAAGTGACTATATGGATAATGATTTGGTATTTATTTCAGATTTTTAATTTACAAAATAATTTTATCATGGCTTCCTACTTGAATATGAAACATTATAAAAATTTTTTAACTTGCAACAAATGTATAATTTCTGAAACTGAAGCAAATACTCATTCAATTTCATATATTCTGACTTATCACATTATCAACATGATCTATTCATGATGATCATCTTCTGAAACAAGCCCAGGGGTAAGTAACAAATATAAGTCTAGAGCACGATCGATATAGTGACAAGTACAAATATAAAAGTTGCGGGAAAATTCTACATAGTACCTGGTACAAGTCGTTTAGTTACAAGCAAAGTCTATATTGCAAAGAACACAAAGTCCTGATTTTCCCACCGTCCACTGTGTATTCAACATGGCGGCAAGTAAGATCGACAATCCTGATGGTAAGAATCAGTCGATTTCTACTACTAAAAATCGAAAATACGCATTCCTATAGCGTGCGTTCTGGGAAGAATTGGTTGGAAGAACAACAGGGAAAATTTCATTGATTGATTCCACCGTTTGTTGGAGGAGTTAGCGAAAAACTTTTTCTACCGACGGATGTCCTATTCTAAAACACACGTCCCTATACATGACATTCACAAACCATTAGCGGTCCAAGTGCAACAAACCTGCGGGCTTGCCTGGCGAAAACGGGTGTCATAAAAGTTGTTTGCATCTCTAAAGCTGTTTGTAGCGTTACTTATAATAGCCTAATAAATTGATAACAACTGATATAAGAAGGAGATAAGGTTTGCCTCAATTGCAGTCCATGCAGACGGCCGAATAGAGGTTTTACAGCTGTTTACTTGTGTTATGTAAGAGCCCATCATCACATGTGTAAATATTAGTACTCATTGATAACATGTAAACTTGCTTGGCTAATGGCTTGTCCCAGTAATGATGAATGCATGTACATACGTATATTGAACCACTGATCTTCTATCAGCGTACTGTGGGGTTTGTTAGCTGGCTGGCTGTAAATATTGTGTGCATTACTTTTTACATAGAATTTGCAGGCAACATATGGGTTTGTTATTCTGTCTACATAAAATATAGTACTACTGTCAATATTGTACATGCATTCGTATATGGACGTGTGTTTAGAATAGGACATCCGTTGGTAGAAAAAGTTTTTCGCTAACTCCTCCCACAATCGGTGGAATGTCCGAATCGATCAATGAAATTTTCCCTGTTGTTCCTCCAACCAATTCTTCCCAGAACGCACGCTATAGGAATACATATTTTCGATTTTTAGTA
The DNA here is from genome assembly GCF_964340395.1 of Glandiceps talaboti. NCBI lineage: Eukaryota > Metazoa > Hemichordata > Enteropneusta > Spengelidae > Glandiceps > Glandiceps talaboti. The sequence continues at coordinate 10,121,957 of NC_135552.1, forward strand.
GTAGAAATCGACTGATTCTTACCATCAGGATTGTCGATCTTACTTGCCGCCATGTTGAATACGCAATGGACGGTGGGAAAATCAGGACTTTGTGTTCTTTGCAATATAGACTTTGCTTGTAACTAAACGACTTGTACCAGGTACTATGTAGAATTTTCCCGCAACTTTTATATTTGTACTTGTCACTATATTGATCGTGCTCTAGACTAATATTTGTTACCTACCCCTGAAGCCATTTCTTGGTTATTATCAAAATGCTTGGCACAACAATCTCTTCAATAATAAACAAAAGAACATTACATGTCAAATTTCTTGGACACTTGTCACAAATTACGAACACATCTGTAACTATCAATTTCATTGCATGTTTCATTTACATGTAGTATCAAAGTTGAAAACCAATAAGTGCAAAAGGAAACAAAATATGTGCATTGATTAACAGAAGTTTACCTTTTTCTTTTTGCCTCTTCCAGTTTGAAGTGTTTCTGGTTCAGGTTCCGGTTCAGCAAATTTAGCGACGAATTCTTTTAATGAATCTAAGCCATCAACAACTAACTCAAATGGACCAATTTCAGGTAATAATAATTCTTCCTGTTCCTCCTCCTCTTCTTTTTCAGCTTCTGGTTTGGTCTCACCATCTCCGTCTTCTGGTTTGGTCTCACCATCCCCATCTGGTTTGGTCTCAGCATTTGCCTCTACTTTTTCATCAGCATCAATTTTTTCCTTACTTTCAGATTCTTTACTTCCTTCCTTTTCACATTCTTTCATTTTATCTTCATTTTCACACAGTTCAGTATTTTTCACCTTATCAGTTTCAGTCTTGCACATGTCTGTAAATGTTTTCTTGTCATCAACATCTGTTTCACATTCTTGTTTTGCACTGTCATTTTCAATAGTTTTTTTTTCATCTTTCACACAATTGGCAAGACTTTCTTCTGTTTTGACAGTTTCTATTTTTATGATATCCTCTTTCTTTTCACTTTTAACTTCAGTATGACAGTCCTTTAGTTCACCAATTTCCTTGCACTCCTTTGAATCATACATACTTTCTTCCTTCACATCTTTATTTTCTTCACCTGCTTCCTGTTTGACATCATCACACACAACTTTGCCATCACGTTCCACTTCACAATTTTTATCAACTACTTCTTTATTTCCTACATTCTCATCGTCTCCCTTGTCATCTTTATTCATCTCCTTCTCATCACTATTGTCTATTTCAGAAACTTCCATGTCACTTATCTTGTCACCATTTCCTTCAGTTTCATCTTTCCCACTCATTCTATCATCATCATCACCATCATCATCATTATTCCTTTCAGGACTCTCACAGCCTACGTTATCACCCTCACTGTTTGCAGACTCATCTATATGTTTGGTCTTGGTCTTTTTCCGTTTCTTTTTACCTTTTTGTTTCTTGTGCCTTTTTTTGTGTTTAGCACTTTTACTTGGTAGATTACTCGTATCTTGATATTCCTGTGTTTCTTCATTTGACTGGCAGTTTGGTCCATTAATTGTATGATCTGTATCATCTGGCTGCTTGGACTCTTCTTCTGCTGCTTGCTTCTTTTTCTTGGAGTCCTTCTTTTCTTCCCTTTCTGAGGTAGTGCTTTCATAATCCATCATCTCAAACCCTTGATGCACAGGTTTAATGACAGGGATAATTCTCTGAAAAAAGACAAAGTCATATTCAAAATTTCAGAACAGTTAACAAAATAATGCGCACAATATGACATACATAGGTGCATGTATACACATGTACTAGTGGTATTTGCATTGTATTATGATGCATATTACACATTACTGCATAAACACTCAGTTACATTTTCACAAACTTTGCTTTTTTGATATTACAGCACACATGATATTAACAGAACCCCTTCACTCATTAAAGTACTGTTGCTGTCAAAGACAAATATCCCTGAGTGTGACACGCTGACCGTCATGCACAATGGAGTGGCATTATAGCTGATAACTCAACAGAAACTGTTATATGCTGCTACAGGATAAAATGAGCTCAGTCACTAAATGTTTGAGTTTTTTATGTGTCAATGCATGCATCTCTGGACCTATGTCCATGTCTCCAGTCCTTCTTTTTGAAACTCTATTCACCCTCCATAACTTGTAGCATATAGTATTCTTACCTGTCGTAGTCTACTTGGTCTTTCCCTAACAACAGGTGTTACTGGTTTAGGGGTCCTTTTCCTTCTCACTTTGTGACTTTTCTCTTCTTGAACCGGTACTTCTTTCTGCAAGGGTGACAAGATCAGAGAAGGGTACATGATGTGATCCTGAAACTATAATAATCTGTATGGACAACATTTGGCTTCAGCAAACCAAGGTTGTTTGGTGGGTGGATACAGTCAAGTTTGACCAATATGTGTACCTTATACAATATTAACTTTATGAAAACAATAACACATTATCTTGACTTATTAGCCCTAATGAAATGTACACTTTTCAGTTTTCAATGGTACTCAATTGCCTCTGATATCAGAAAATGTACACAATCTAGTATGTTTATGAAATGTGCACAATACAGTGTTCATTGAAACTTAGTCATCAAAGTGTGTCTGATATCATGAAATGTACAGTGTTCATTGTAATTTAGTCATCAGAGTGTGTCTGATATCATGAAATGTACAGTGTTCATTGTAACTTAGTCATGAATGTATGTCTCACATCATGAAATATTCACACAACCTAGTAATCAAAGTGTCTGATATCATGAAATGTACACAACCAGTGTTCACTGAAACTCAGTGATCAAAGTGTGTCTCATATTATGAAACTGGCTACCTCAGTGACAATGAATAGTAATGGATACGATAGGATATAATTCTAAAGATTTATGACCACCCTAGACTTTATGGCTATCACTAACCTTCCTTTTCCTGCCTCTCTTTTTCTTTTCTTTTTCCTCTTTCTTCTTTCTTTTCCCTCTGGGAGGTTTAGCAAATGGGTCTGGAATAGGGGCCTGTCTGTAAATCCGAACGTCGGCACCACAGAAGTGAGGGAAATGAATGTATGTGTTACCTTCCTCATCATGACCCAGTGTTATTGCATGAAGTTCACTTAGTGGTAAAGAATTGATGCACTCCCTTATTGCTTGGTGGTTATCCTGTCAACAGAAAGGAGATTAACAGTGATAAAGTCGCACAGCACAGATTACAAGCCTGACCTTATAACCCTTCAACTATCATGACACAGTGTAACTTAGTCCGATAAACCAAAGCATATACTTGCAAGGTATGGGTCTGACTATCTATAACTTGAGAAAGATTTGACCAGTGGTAAAAATATTCTGTGTTGTAGGAGGTATTAAATGTATGCCTGTGAAATAAATGTCTGTACATACCGTAATATGACATAACCCCATGACATGCAAGTGCAAGAGTGGCATATTTGGGATATCTGTATAACTGCTTGCAGCGTTCTCTGCGGCAATACTTTCATGAGTATAATGAGTGAAATAGAAGCAGAAAACACTGCAAGCATGAGTGCAAATACCCCTGAGTACCCACACTGGCACATGCGCAGCATGGGTTTCTGTAATTATTACATATGTTTTCCGAAACAACAAATTTCCATAAAAATGACACTATGCAATAATACACTTTTATGCAGAACGAATAATCCCATCCTCAGTTGCATGCTGGTTCAAATACCACTAGCATGCATGTACGTCTGTGCAAATAATCTCTGGTACATACAGCTATAATAATGTAGTTTACTTACCACTAAAGTTTCTATAAGGCTTTTTATAATCCATACTTTCTGGTACAAGGTCAATTCATGAAAACTTTGCTTATCTAGTTTGAACCTTTTGCCAAGCACTTTGAAAAAAGTGGCATCAATTCCAAGCTGTGCGGCAGCCTACAGAAACATAGGAATGCAAAAAATAGATTACATTACAATGCATGTAGGATAACAAGAATATGCCATGGCATACAAGTACAATAAGATGTCATATATATCATATCCTCTTTTTTTGTCTCAAACAAAAAGTCACAACACTGCAATACCATATAAAATATTATGACTGATTTGCTTACTAAGTCTTTAGTACATTTCCGCTAGATTGCTACTGTAGTACTCTATGTAATAATCTACACTACAGATTACCACAATACCATCAACAACTAGTATTTTACAGTCTATACTGTATATACTCAAGTATTTTTGGATTATTTGGTCAAACTTTGTTGTGGATACCACAGACCCTACAGACTTCATTTTCAGTATTCTATGAAATTTTTATTCAAGCAGTCAGTGAACAATCAATAGTTATGATCTTAAGTATGTATTACCATCAGTGAAAAGATCATGAATATGGATTGTTCAACCACTGCATAAACATTTCTGCTGACTCCCACTATGACTATGAGGCAATGTGGCTAACAGCAAAGATCCTCAAATTGGGGACAACTTCACCTAGCTGTTTCTCTACAATCACTTGGAATGTCTTTGATGTAAAACCATGAAATGACTCGCCAGAAGCCAAAATTAATGAAAATGCCTTTAGTTGCTGAAGTGACATTCCCCTTTTAAAGCAACACTGACAGTCCTTTTGTGATACACATTCACTGCTTCACACACCATATATTCTAAATTTTTGACGACATTTTGGTAACAGTACAGTACCTGAATAGTATTACCAGACTTCTGCTCTACCACCTTATACCATTGTCTTACTCTCTCTCGTAGCTTAATTGCCCAGATACCATAAGGCATTGGTGGTTTCTTATTCAAGCTGGAACAGAAGGAAAATGAAAAAATTCAAACCACACACAAAATCCAATAAAACAATGACTAATGAAAATTGCATACTGAAAACACCTGGGTAAACTATAAATCATGACTTTCTAATTGCATAATGAAGAATTGACTCTTTAACTTTTTACAACAGCAGCAATCGAGGTTTCGGCTTACTAGAGTCAGACACGAACCAAAACTACTGATGCGACATGACATTGATATAAGCTATTGAATGGATGTTGGTTTAATTTTACTCTCAAAAGGGTGGCATTTCTGATAGCTAGTTTTTCTCAGGTAGCCACACATATCTTGACTATAGGATGATTATACACAAGAGACACCATTGTTGTCACCCCTTTGTGTTATCTATTACATCAAAGAGTAGTTCAGTTTGTGTCTAACTTAGTAAGTCAAAACTTAAATAAGTCACAAGTTTGCTTGCTGTTGTAGTATGCTATTACTGAAGGAGTTTACTGAAAATGGGAATGGTTCATACACAGCAGAGCTTTACATTATACTTTTTGGATTTCCTAGTAATATGAAGAATTCAAACAATGAAACCCTAAAATTTCAAAGTAGGACCACCCCCACCCCCACCTCTGTAAAAACCACAAAAGAAGATAAACCTAAAACTACATATATAAATGAAGAATTATACAATGTAACTGCAAGAACTCATAGAAAGATAAACATCACAGAATTACAGAAGACAAATAGGACTGTCTTCCTGAAACTAAAACACAATGCTGTTTAATATTCAGAGCCACATAAAACAATCATCTTGTAGACGTTCAGATTTATGAGAACTGTACTAACCTTAATCTTTGGAACGGTGTACTCAGTAATGATGTAATCACTTTGGCAAATGATGAACTCTCTCTAGGCATCATGAAACCCCTCTCTAACTCATAGAAAGGAATTTCACCTACATTTAACGCACTTTGGCAAATGTACAGAAAGTGACCTACTTGGGGAATCTGTGAAGTGGAAAGAACATTGGGTTAGATGTTAAATGTACTCTTCTTTATAAAATGCCAAATATACAACCTTGGCATGCCTGCTGTAAAAGCATTCAATTCATACTGGCTTGACTTAGTGTTCACTATTTCATCACGTTTCATAGATTTTGATTTTCAGATTTAGTATTGGAAGAAGCCAATATCATGTATCCTAGAATGACAATTTGAGAAGGTTCTATTTTGGAGATTTGTTCATCAGTGAATGATGAATGCATTGACAATACATTCATGATTGATACCTTGCAATGCAAGGACATGATATTCACAACATTCGGATTTCTAATCTTGTTGATGAAGTACATAACATGCTAAACTTCCAGGATCTACACTATCCAACACTTTCAACAGTCCGCAATCAAGCGTTTATACACACATCCTATTTTTTACATGATTTGTGTTTACTCATGAGCAAGTTCATTTCATTGTACATGTATGTGTCACTCCAAAACGTTCCATTTGTCATGGCTGAGACGCATGATAACAGCCTATTGTAGTGCATTCCTGCCAATGCTGATCAGAGACATCAGCAAAAATTTGAGATCCACTTCCAAACATTATTTTGACTGTGTCAGTAGCAACATTCATTTGTAACTAACTGTATCTGTGATGATGGAAAATGGAACCCACAGTGCCTCTCACCACAAATGTCATCAAACTTTATGGATAACATACAAACCTCCCACATTGACTTAAACTGTGATCCAGTTGGTTCTTCAAATAAGCTTGCCTCCCAGTCAATGCTCTCGTGGAATATTCTGGCAATTTCTTCTTTCTTTTCTCTTTCCCTCTGTCTCTTTTCCTCAATTTCCCTGAGCTCTTCTGCTTGTTTAATGTAAGCTATAATTGGAGAGTGCTCACTATTGTCAAGACCGAACAAGGAACGGGTAGCAGATCTCCTTCTCAGGCCTGAAATAAAAATTTAATGACATACATGTACGTAAATTTGAAGGGTGAAACAAATATCAACGAACAGACTTCTTTTTTTTTAATGTCACAAGTTTTTGAAGGATTTTCCTTACATGAGATGAAAACGTACATGAGTCACAACCTATGTCAAAAGTGCCATTTCACCGTGACAACAAAATAATGATAAAACAAGTGATACTTGTCTAAGGCTGTTACATGATATACATTGTATGTACAGTACTAAAAGCTTATGACATTGTCTGTAATGTGATAAGGTGTAAAAAAAAAAAAAAAAAAATTGTGTGGTTCCGATTACATTCAATTTTACAGTAGGTGGGGTAGGTAGATTTTTAATTTAATTTTTTAATTTTTTTTTTTCATATGTGTCTAGTTCAGGTAGTTATGTTTTTCTGTTGTTTTCATATGGTCTCTGTGTTATTGGCTACTTCTCATCAGATGTACACCCATTACAGATTGAAAGAACAGTTTATATTGTCTTTTTTCAGTTGATGTCAGTTTCCACATCCACTATTTCTTGTGAGACTTCACAATTTTCGCGATTTTCTTTACTTTTTTTCTCGAATATGTGAAAAAAAGTTTAGGGTCGGTGTGAAAAACTAGGTGGGGTCGGGTAACCTGAACCACACAACTTTTTTAATTTGGCCTAAGTGGTTATTGAAGTGTTTGTGTATTGAATTCTTATGTCTATAAATCATGGGTAGGATGAGTATTTACCAACCAACACTTTCTATCATTTACTCATTAATTGACAAATACATGTAAAATCTGTACTTGTATGTAGGATTTTAATTTGACACTCCCCAGTTGTGAATATCTTACATTTTTATCCATACTATTGTTTTCAGTAAATCATGAGGCAGAGTTCACCACTCTATCAAAGCCAGAGGACAACCCGATTCATATTCTGTGAAAATTGAGACTATAGTCAAGGTCTATCTTTAAGACTGCATCAGCATGCCAACTTGGTGGGAAACTGACTTGCGGCAATTTCTTGTGGTGTACCAAAATCTAGTGTTCTCGTAACTCACAAGAAAAACCCACTTTTTATCACTTTGATCACTGCAATAATATTTTCCTCATTAGTGAACATACAGTATTGTACTGCGTCATCATCAAACCTTAACATTTGATTTTAAAACTTGTGATATCTTGTTAAGGTGTGTTTATAAATATATTTTTGTATTCTAATATCACTGGTAAGGTTTCAACCATAATGTCAGCTGGATAAAGTTACAATGAATCAGATTTAAGATCAGTAAGTTTTCATTCAAAATGACTGCTATATATTTCTGCTATAGCAACCAAAGTGAAATTAGATAATCAGGCCAAAAAAAAAAAAAAAAAATTTCCTGTCAATATTTAAGTTTTGCAATTGTTTTCCTTGATTTTATTAAAACACACAAATCTTAAATAGCTGGAACTATTTCACCACTATAAATACCTGAAGGTGTATTGTTGGACTCGTCTTCACCATATCTGCCATTGGATGTTAAAAAGTGAGTGGTCTTCTCCCTGATATGTCTGCAAATTAGGAAAGAAAACCAAGAATTATACATGTAAATGTGGTATACCAAAACTATTTAGTATTAGCAATACTTTGTATCAGATCAACATTTAAAGTACTGCATTTAAATATTATTCCCCTCTACTTTCCTTCACTCAGCCAGGGAAATTATGAGTGACACACGGGGCTTTGTCATTACTTGTCGAAGATGAGTCACAAAAACCCTTGTCACAACTATTTCCTGGCTGAATGAAGAGAAATTTTGGAGAATAATATTATTATTATACATGTGCAAGTTCAATATTAGTTATTTAAGCAATAAACCACCCCCTGGGAATGGTATACCACTCGGTTGAGACCAGTGAACAAAATATATGCACGAGCGATAGCGTGTGCATATATTGAGTTTACTGGTCAAAACCGAGTGGTATACCATTCCCAGGGGGTGGTTTATCGCTATTATATTATACCAGTATATTGAAAATATCGGAAACAAGATAAGGCGCAACATTTTCTGGTTTCACTTGCCCCCCCCCCCATCCATGCAAGGACTACAACGTTCTAGACGAACAGTGAACATCAAAATTTGGACGTGTGCCAACTGTGCATTACCGCTCATTTTAGATGCGCTAGTTTGATGTCTAGACCAATCAGATCTCACGATTTGCGCCATCAATATAGTGGTATAATATAATTACTCATATACCACATCAGCACAGACACTGAATCAAATTTGTACATTATACACTTTTCACAGCCTCTCAAATGTGGTCTCTTTATTTCTGTGAAAATGGAGTGTGAATATGTAAGTGTATTGGGAAGTAGACAGCACATACATGTAGATCTCAAGGCATAGTAAAAACACTCAGACTGGTTTACATAGAAAGAACTTCATCAGGTCAGTAATACCATCATTTACTTGCATGGAGCATGTAGGATAGGAATCCATTGATACACTGTGATATATTACCAAAAACCTGATTGCATTCTTGACGCTACTTGCATGTTGTATTCTACAAACGGCCACTTATGCAAGCCATCATGCATCAAGTTTTTTTTATCATATTCCTTTCATTTTTCTACTTTTCCTTCTCAAAATTATTCCTATGCACTATGTACAGTGTTTTCACTAAGGTTGGTAACAGAAAGGGAGAAAGGGGGTAAAAATGGCAGTGTTCCCCTATAGACTCTATGGTAATTTTGTTTCGGAACCCAGGTAAAATGACATGGGAACCCAGGTAGATTTTACCTACTTACCACCCTTAGCAAAAACACTGATGTAAAAACTGCAAACCCTACTATGAAAATTGATGTTCAAGTACATTTGTATAATGTATTAGTACTACTCATGTTTGTAGTATTTTCTCTTTTACTTTCCCTCACTACTCATTACTGCATGTTGCTTCATTGGGAAGCATTCGTAAATTGTTCTACGTCAGATTGCAAGATTTTTTCAATCTCAATGTCTTTTTTTCAGTGGCGTGAAGAAGACATGCATGTATTTGCTACGACAGTAAAATAACCCAAGTTTTCTAAAAATGACAAAGAACCTACTAGAACAGGAGAACTGAAAATCAATGAACCCATACTAGCACAGATGATAAATTTCATAATCTTTAACAGCTTATAAGTTATAGTAAATTAATATTACATTTTCTCTTTTTAACATGATTCTCAAAATGGGTTAGGGTTTACTATGCAGAATTTGCAGCATCAGTATTTTTGAATATCTCAGGTAGCTTGCGTGCTTTCAGTTTTAATCTTCTGTCTTGCCTTGCAACATACTTTGAGCTAATAGTTAGTATCAGGGTTCATTCATTTTGATTTTTACCAAAATTCACAAAATTATGAGAGGTTTCATGTCATTTTCTAGGACACAAAGGTTCTTGTATTCAACTCATTTTTCTGGTGCATCTCAATAACTAACAACCATTTGATGTTTTGGCAGTGAAAAATTTACTTATAAGGCAATTTGAATCTTCAACATTTTATTGCAGATCAACCCATAAATTTCATTTTCAAGGAGTTTCCAAGAGTACCATTAAATTTTTTCTCAAGTCATGCTGGGTAGTTTGCATTTCTAGGACATTCCAGGATTGCATGAACCCTGTGTGTACATATCACTTACCTTGATTGTAAATTGAGTTTTTGTTCCAGGATTCGCTCAAGTTTGGTGCCTTGCTTTGATACCCAATGATCCATACTATTATATCTGTAGCAATTTTCAAGCATCAGTCTGAAATCCCTCACAAATTCAGTAACTGAATTATACTCTCTGTTCTCAAACTTTGACTCCACTGAAAAAAAAAGAAAAAGAATTTACAAGTGCTCTGTTTAGTTTAGTTTTTTTGAAAACAAACCCAACAATTTTGATTCAATGAAAGACATTTTTCACAAAAAATTTCCTTAATTAGTTATCATTCATGTGAAAAAAAGTGACAAATGATGATTGCCACATGAGTACTGATGATCAATTAGCATGCTTTCTAATTAACTAAACATATTACATTTCAGAAACTTTTGATCTTGAAGTTTTATATGATAACTTCAACCAACATCAATTCTATGAGCTGTCAGTCACACAAATATAATATCTCTTTCAAAAAAATTCAGACACATAATTTTGAGAGAATGGCTTTTCCTAAATGTCAGGGAATTGGTCAAAATTTACTGGATCCCCCAGGTTAATCAAACTTTGCAGAAGGGGCAATCCCCAATGTTGCTGTAAAGTTTTGCAACCACATTTTCACCAAGTTTTGAGGGATTCATATTGCTTTGTGGATATTGTTAGATAACTTCTTGACAAAATGTCCATCATGACTCAATGACATTTCATGTAATATGCTGAACATGATTCATGACCTTAGTATAACTAAACAAACAATACAGAGCTAGGAGGTCTTGTTTTGAAAAAACGCCGGGGATTCCCTCCGATTTTCGATTTCAAAAAACACGATCCTTTTCTACACGCCTACTCATCAGGCGCCATATACATTCAAAATGGTGCTTGCCAATACATCATTGGCACACTAGGGTCAAAATAACACACCCCACGAAACAAAGTAACCTTACACTTGGAGTTTTACTCACTTTTCCTGAGCCACATGGGTTCCTTGATTCGCTCGTGGTAGTCCCATAAGTTGTACTTCTCAACATCGACTGGGTCTAAAAATGGCCATACAATGGATTTGCTAGTTGACATGATGCTTAGTAAAAGCCGATAACCAGTTTGAAGTTCAGGACTTAGTTCAGGTTTAGGATCCTCAGTTACAGTAGCCATCGTACTTGGTACCTCGATGGCGTCCCAGTGTGGTGTGGGGATGTCCAGATAACTTTCACCGACGTCTAAAGTCGATAATGGTTGAAGACTAATTTCTTTTTCCACCTGATGATGTTCTGGCACAGACATTGTATCTCCGGGAGTCTCCATTGAATAGACAAGTCACATATATGAGCTAGGTAGCCGTAATATATGTCAAAATATCCTCGAGTCTTTCATGTGTTTGTAAATAAAAGTTTTTGACGGGAAGTGACTCTGCTCCACGACGAGTACGAGGGAACTTGAACGAACTTGTGGAAACGATGAAAGACAATGAAAATTCCTCAAAATTTGAGAAAAATATTATAAGCGACAGAATCGCCTCTGAAAATAGAATAAAACTCTATAACGAGCTCAAATTTTAAACTATCGAAGCATCTTAGGAAAATTACCGTCCAGACACGACAGGAATTGGTTAAAATTTGACAAAATTAGTAAAATATCCGTATTTCGCGAGGAAATCACCCTCCGCAGCCTTTTCGCTCGTATGCTATGATATTCATCCGCATAGCAGATACCGTTATCTCCAATAAATGCACATTTATTTTAGATTTGTTTCAATTTTAGTGAGCATTTACCTTTTATTTCATATTTTACCAAATTCTGAATGGTTATTTTGATATGCGTGACTTTAATATATAGAAAATAAGTTAAGTAGTCCTATGCGGATGAAAATATGCTAATTTATTGAGTTGTTGGCAAGGTCACGTTACCAGCGCATGGAGATCTCGTTTACATGAAATGTAGATGGTTTTTATTGAAATTATTTTCTCTCCGACAGAAAATTTCATTTATAATCATAACACGGCACTTTATCCCTTGCATACAAAAATTAATTTTCAAAACGTCATCACTTGTTTTAGATATTACAGTCCATTGTAAAATTGTGTCGGGGCTTCAACCCCCTGCGTTTGAATAGATTTTTCGTATAGAGCGCCACCATGAAGGTGTCAGAGAGATGGGTGTCAAGTTAGGTCAACTTGACCCAACACCACTCAAGCTATATCAGTTTTCCATTCACTCATATCCTACACGTAGTTTCTAGTCTGCGGAAATGGAAACATTAATTTGACACACCGGGATTTCCATGTGGTTCTTGCTGTAGCCATGTCATCGGCGTATCTAAGAAAGCATATCGATTCTCTGGCTGAAGAAGCCCGAGGTTTGTTTTGGTGCAGTAAAAATTATTGTTCAGTTTGTTGTGCATTGGGGAAAACATTTCATAATAACTTTTTATAGATCAAAAAAAGAAAGAAAAAAAAGCCCACAACGTATTGTTTGAAATATTACTGGTGCCTGCATATCTTTCTATAGATATTGTATCGTCATCCCTTTCAATGAAATATTCATGTAATGTATAATATCTGCATGACATTTTTTTTTCTGAGTGGGGAGTGTCTAGTTCAGGTTTTCCATTGTTTTCCATATGGTCTCTGTGTTGTTTATTTCTTCCTATCAGATGTACAGCCATTGGAAGAATAGTTTTATATTGTCTTTTTAAGTTGATTTCAGTTAAATTTCTCGTGATACTTCACACATTTTTTTCGATTTTATTATTTTTTCTTGAATACTTAAAAAGGGTTTAGGGTCGGCAGTGAAAAACTAGGTGGGGTTAGGTAACCGGAACCAAACAATTTTTTTCTAGGCCTAATAAGCTATCACAATCGAATGTATTTGCAAGTAACAAGTAACTTTCATCCATCTATTCATTCATTCATCCATCCATCCACCCACCCATTCATTCATTCATTCATTCATTCCATTAAATGTATTAAATTCCTCCATCCACTTGTTCATTTGTTCATTTGTTCGTTCATTCATTCATTCATTCATTCATTCATTCATTCATTCATTCATTCATTCATTCATTCATTCATTCATTCATTCATTCATTTATTACCTGTGCACCCACCAATAAAACTTCATATGCACAAAAAAATAATTTATGTAGTGTGTAGCAAATTAATCAACTTACACCATGGTGGAAAAAGTCTGAAATTTCAATCCTTCATGTGATCCAAAAATAAGACTGGAAAAAGTTATGATTGATATTCAGTGGTATGGTGGACACTTTCAAAAAATAAAATAAATAGGTATGGACGTTTTTTTAGAACAAAATAACAGGAGTAGTATACTAGAGTCTGTTTATCAGTTGGGTGATTAAAGCAAACAGAACAGCCAAATAACCTGCCATAGGCTCAGAACAAAAAGTACTGAATTTGCCAAACCTACACTAGCAATTTTTTTTTTTGCATTCACATTTAAAAGAAATAAAAAGTGAAATCTCAAATGAATGTGTAACACGGTGATCGACAGAATCCTGACTGGATGACATTGCAGCAGTCTCACCGATTTTAATTATTCACGAGCAATTGATGGGTAAACAATTGAATCAGCATAATTGCTGACAACTACTGCCAATTTTGAAGTTGCCGCAAAAGTCGCCAAAACTGAGATTTTGACAATTAAGTACCGTTTTATGCAATCAGGCAAGATTGTGTGGTCACACAAGATTCATTACTGGGACAAGCCATTAGCCAAGCAAGTGGACTTGTTATCAGAGTACCAATATTTACACATGTGATGATGGGCTCTTACATAACACAAGTAAACAGCTGTAAAAGTGTAGTTCACAGCGTAAGATCATTTCTAAGGAGTGAGTCAAACCTTATCTCCGTCTTATATCAGTTGTTATCAATTTATTAGGCTATTATAAGTAATGCTACAAACAGCTTTAGAGATGCAAACAACTTTTATGACACCCGTTTTCACCAGGCAAGCCCGCGGGTTTGTTGCACTTGGACCGCTAATGGTTTGTGAATGTCATGGAAGTTTTTTATTTGATATTTTAAATATAGAAAATTACAAAAATTTGAGGGGAAAAAACATGATTCAGTGGCAAGCGTACCTTACAGCTACTAGTGTGACTTTAATGTAATTTTATTGTCATTTTAGCAGAATTGTATTTACACCATGATGTTCCTGTTATACCAACACCACCATCACCACTAGGATTTCACAGAGAATGGGTATGTGCAAACCGTCCTGTCATCATAGAAGGTGCTATAGATGATTGGCCAGCATTGAAAAAATGGCAAAATTTACATTATTTAAGGTAGGATTTGTTAAAATGTATTAGACTTTATACATGTATCCCAAGAGATATTTTGCCGTCATTTCGTAGTTTTGAATAAAAGTTAATTTACAAAAATAATGAAACATTGTGTACACATCATTTTGCTGATGTCCATGGTAAGAAAAGGCAGAGAAAAGGCAAAGGATACTAAAATGAAAAATGTAAAGCCACCTATGAGTTGTCAGTGGTCAAGTAGTTAGCTCATATGCCTCTTACCTCTAGAGCTTTGCATTTGAAATTAAAATAATAACAGAAATAAAGAAAAATTCTTTCTGTGCTCTTGTCTGCTGTGTTTCCAAGACATGTACTTGCTTCTTGTTAGACTAGTAGCTACTTTGTCCATGATACATTTGTAAATCATATATACCAAGACATGGCAGGAAGGTATTCTCCCATCTGGGCTGAAGATACCGCTGTCTTAGATGCTCCAAAGTTTGTTACAGCAAGTTTTGTCCCATCAGCCATCAGATTGTTAAATCAATGCTAAGTTGTATTTGTGTACTAAGTGTATTTGTATTTGTATTTATATTTATATTTATATTTATATTTGTATTTGTATTTGTATTTGTATTTATATTTATATTTATATTTATATTTGTATTTGTATTTGTATTTGTATTTGTATTTGTATTTGTATTTGTATTTGTATTTGTATTTGTATTTGTATTTGTATTTGTATTTGTATTTGTGTCGCCTGGACTTTTGTGAGTTGTATACTACATATCCTTGAGGACCAATAAATAAATAATAAATAATAAGGGACACATTTTCCTTTCTTGATAAATTTTCTAATCTTTTTATTTTTGATAACTTTACTTTTTTCAAAACCCTGCTTTGAATGCATATGTTGGCAGGTCACTAAGATACAGTATTATCTAGTAAAATTGTAAGGTATGTTGTGATGGGGCATCCTCACACATCAATCAACCCCTCTTATCTTACAGTCTAAGTATTATCCAATTCTGATAGCATGGCATTTTACTTGTGCCAATTGGCAGACCAAGCAAGTAGTCTTAAGAACAAGCAAATAGACAGCGAGGCTATCAATCAGAACAGGCAAAACTATACTTGTAGGTAAATGTCATTTTTTGGTCTGCTTTCAGATCGGATAAAGTGAATTGGATTTTCTTTCAGGAATAAAATTGGCGAGAAAGAAGTCAGTGTAGCCGTCACACCAAATGGTTATGCAGATGCTGTGTATAAGAACTACTTTGTTATGCCAGAAGAACGACAGATGAAATTTTCTACTTTCTTGGACATTATCGAAAAGAAAATAGACTCAAAAAGAGTTTTCTATGTTCAAAAACAAAACTCAAATCTGACTACGGAATTTCAAGAACTCATTTGTGATGTTGGGGAGGATATTCCGTGGGCTACTGAGGCATTTGGGAAAGATCCGGATGCAGTGAATTTCTGGATTGGGGAAGAAAAAGCTGTAACATCAAGTAAGAAGTGAGGCTGTTAGATTTGTCATCAGTCACACTTCCTTGAGTGTGTTTATTTATTGTGGAGTGTCATAAACTAGATGTACATCCCTGGGAGTGAGGTTGTATGGTGGAACAGCCATGAGCCATCTGGCCTAAATTGCCAAAATACACACCTGTGATATACAGATCTAATGTTTCACTATGTTTTTTTTTTCACAGATCTGCCCATATGTCTTTGTAATTTCTGAAATTTTTTTTTGGAATGTTGACATTTGAATGTTGACATGGCATTTGTTGTGGACATGTCAAGGTGTGATGACCAAGGGAAATCCAACATGAAAGATTCATTGTATAAATTGATACTAAATATCCATCTTGAAATTTGAAGGCCACATAGCAAACATCTTATAATGTTGCACAAAAAAGATGTATTTTTATCGTTATTTTGAAAGTTAAGATTGTCAATATCAAATGTTCTCCTATTCTAGAATGAAGTCACAATTATAACTTTAATTTTTATTTTATCTTTAGTGCACAAGGATCATTATGAGAATCTTTACTGTGTTGTACGAGGACAAAAACATTTTATCTTGCTTCCACCTACTGATTTGCCATATATTCCATATGGTAAGTGTCATACACTGATCTGCCATACATTTCATGTGGTAAGTACCACATACTGATATGCCATATATGGCAAGTACCACATACTGATATGCCATATGTGGCAAGTACCACATACTGATATGCCATATATGGCAAGTACCACATACTGATATGCCATATTTGGCAAGTACCACATACTGATATGCCATATATGGCAAGTACCTCATACTGATATGCCATATATGGTAAGTACCACATACTGATATGCCATATATGGTAAGTACCACATATTGATATGCCATATATGGCAAGTACCACATACTGATATGCCATATATGGCAAGTACCACATACTGATTTGCCATATATGGCAAGTATTACATACTGATATGCCATATATTCCATATGATTATTACCACATACTGATCTGCCATATATTTGTACTAGTACTACACACTGATCTTCCATATTATTTCATCTGTTAAGTACATGTGTACCACAAAATATACCATATAATATGGTAAGTAGCACATACACTGATCTGCCACATGTTCTATTAGCACCACACACTGAACTGTCATATGCATATATTCCATATGGTAAGTACTACACACTGATCTACCATATATTTTATATGGTATTATAAAAGTTACCAGTAGTTATTTGATAGAGGTTTTAATAACAACTTTTAGATAAAATGTTATTTTTGCAATAAGTTAGAAAATATCTTAACCAAACAACTAAACAAACTGAAAAAAATTACTATGTACCCAAATGAAATATGAAATACGCATAAATCATGATTTGTAAACCCGATTTTGTAAGCAGAGCCCACAATGCATTGTGGGTAGCGTCCTCTCCTACTGCATGGAACATGGTAGGGCAAACCCACGTGATCAGTCGAGAAAGAAAGAAACTAAACGAAGTGCCGGGTAATTCATAAATGTCACATGTAACATAATTTTCAAAGCATAGTGTCCCCCAATTCCTTACCATGTGGTGACTCGCAAAAAAAGCTAGCGTTCTCTTATCTTTTTGACCCACAAAAAAAATTAATCTTTTATGAGTACAGTGACATTGAATGACACTGTCATTAGTTCATCACTATGTTCACTATCATTTCACAGGTATGTATCAAGCTGCAGTATTCAAAGAAAACAGCATTACAGGTGACTTTGAGATCATAGAAGACCACACCACTGGTCAAGTACCTTGGATTCCCTTAGACCCATTAGATCCTGACTTAGACAAGTACCCACAGTATGCCAAGGCAAGACCTATCTATTGCACAGTTAAAGCTGGTCAGACATTGTATTTACCGTCGCTATGGTTTCATCACGTTAGACAATCTCAGGGATGTATTGCAGGTAAAGTGTTGTCTGTTGTTTTTTTCAGCACCATTCAAAAACTGACTGACACCTTTCCATATGGTCATTGTATTCCAAACAATTGCACTAGGCCTTTGAAATGAAGCATGCCTTCTACATGAAATGTAGGTGGGAGAGGAATCTCAGTGTGATACACATTGGATGTAAACAGAATTTTTTTAACTTGTCATATTTTTGCTGGATGAATGACATGCAGTCATGTATATTTAGGGGTATACATGTACACATATACATACATCAATATATGTACATACATGGTTAGGAGGTATGACGACATCTACCAATGTAACAACAGTACAGTGAAAAGGCTAAGAGCTGTACGTCATAAATTATTATCATCAGCCAATAACAAAGTAATTTGTAATTACAGGAGAATACCACTCCAAGAAATAGAGACATTTTCATGAACTAAGAGTTCTGGAGAGTCATTTCATGATTTGACATCACCTACAATTATTTGTGTTTTTAGAGAAACATCAAGTTGATCTTGTACCTTTGTACATGGTAACTTTGCTATGGGCTATTGCATCATGGGACTCAGCAGAAATAATATATTCAAGTTGCCGCACACAGAATATTCATGAGTCTCAAGGTAATATGTAGCCTAGAATCAAGCCGTGTGGGAATTTTTGGCTGTTGCCCTTTCCCCTATGCGTTTGAAGTTTCAGCCTGAAAACAGGTACAAATTCTTATTGCATTGTGGGAGTCAGTAGAAATAATGTATTGAAGTTGTACAATGAATATTCATGAGGGATGTATAGGCCTGATTATAAACAATTTCTTTTCCTTTTTTCCCTCTCTAGTAAATTTCTGGTATGACATGGAGTATGACATAAAATACAACTATTTCAGATTTCTGGAGAGCATCGCAAACATGGCGAACAAGTGAAATGATATAATCAACCTGAATGTCAACAGAGACAGTTATAAATAGATGATCCACTGAAGGTGCCAACAGTCTTCGAAAGCCATGCGTCTTTACCACCCGTTTCATGTTTAGTATATTCACTGGCTCTGTATGATACAACCACAAAGAAACCAATAAGAAACTGCACATTCTATGCCTTAGGATAGCAAGATTGCAATTTGTTGCTACATTTTAGTCTAAATGGTATAAATCATTTAAACGTTCTGCAACTAGATGTAGACATGTAAGTGTCAAC
The DNA here is from genome assembly GCF_964340395.1 of Glandiceps talaboti. Classification (NCBI taxonomy): domain Eukaryota; kingdom Metazoa; phylum Hemichordata; class Enteropneusta; family Spengelidae; genus Glandiceps; species Glandiceps talaboti. The sequence continues at coordinate 10,141,203 of NC_135552.1, forward strand.
ATTTGTACGTCTGTATTTGATATCTACATGGTAGCACAGTAGTTCATTTCATTTAGACAAAATGTCACAAGAAATTGTATTCATTCAATCTTGCTATCCTTAAAAGTGTAGCGTGTGCAGTTATTGATTTCTTCATGGTTGTATCTATTAGACAGTGAACAGTAACATGAAAGTGGCAGCAGTATGTAGGGGCTAAAACATGACAAAACTGCATAACCATCAAATATTGATACAGTTGTAGAGGATTTCTTTGTAATATTCACACTATCTTGTATTATCAAGGTTTTAAAACTGTTTCAAACTTCAAACTACATTGTAAACCATGAAGAGACTGGAGTGATTTTCATGTGTGTAGCACACCCTCGCATGACAACAATGGCCAATCAGAAAGTCCCTTTTAGAAAGTTCTGTTTAATTCTACAACCACTTTGGAGAAATAAGAGCTTAGCTTACATAAGAAGTGAATGCAGTCATTTTGAAATGGAAGCCTACATAATCACAGAACATGAGAATAAGCAAGTTGCAACTACTTATTCCTCCAGTTTCTACTTCTATACTGTGTAAACATCAGAAAGGATTATTATCACACAGGAGTAACGCTGGCAGCATCCTTTAGGTCTCACTCGTGTTCAAGTGAGCACGATCTATGAGATCGGTGATATCAATGCTGGAGAGGGCAGATTTGAAACTGTCTATTGTCTTTGCTTGTTGAATGGATAATGGTAAGAGATTCCATTCTGGAATTGTCCGAGGAATAAGTGAATATCTATAACAGTTTTTCTTAGCGATGATCGATATGATGAAAGAAGAACCAGGTACACTTCCCCTAGTAGAACGTGATGATGATTCTGGTAGTTTATCATCTTGAAAAGCATTAGTTTCATTATCAGAGCCACTTAGTGTGAGACAGCACCAAAAATACACATTTTTAGAAGCATATTACTTGAAGGACAATATTGAATATTGCTGAAAACACAACACATCTTGACACAGGCTGTAATTAAGATATTGATTTATTCCAGAATCTCGATCACGTAAATAACTGACAGAACTGACTGAATTACAATCATGGTATTCTGGTATTACAACAAACTATTTTTTTTATTTTGTGTACAAACTTATAGTGAAGACTTTACAATGGTGCTACAAGAAAAAGGAAAAAAAGTCTGAAAAAAATAGCACATCTGGAATGTCAAATCAAATAATGTAAATGTGTAAATAAATACACATGCAACAAAATCTTACTTTTAAGTGGTCATGTTTACATTTATGGAGTGTGCTACACTGACTTGCAGTGTTAAACAACTATGTATAGTAATGATGTATTGGATAATGAAATGGCACCATTACTTGCTAATCCAGTTGTGACACATATCCATCTTGCAAAAGTTGATGATAATGACATGTAATGTACAGCACTTGGCAGGAAATTCACCATTTAGCCAAACAAATATGACACGGTTCTCAATCATTTTTACAGAAGATAAGCAAAGTTCTCAGTACAACACCAATACATTGATCTAGTGTTCATATATTTGAACGTAACATTCAAATCATTACTGTGACCCTGTGTGGTTAATACTTTTTTCTGTACATTGGCTACTACTGGTACAATAACTATCCTCTGCAATTTTACCTTACGGCATATTCAGTGAAGAGTTCTGCCATGAATTCTTGCAACCACACGAAAATTCCCACTATGGTTTCATATAATGACACACGTCAAAAAACTACTCTAGTTCAATCCCATTTCATTTGTCTGCATCATATTCATTCTGAGTAAGAGCAATATATCTCTGTATTTAAACTTTACTATAATGACTAAAACGTAACATATTCCCCCTGTTTGTTTTTACATAAAACAGACTATGCGCCTATAGTTCCCATACCAAACAAAGTGACTGGATAATATTTAGGGAAATATAGAGCTGAAAGTTTTTGAATACCAGCCACATAAATGTAGTACAAATATTATTACATTTTTATCTTTACAATAATGCTATTTGAACATGCATACATACCAACCCACTTGTACATAATCTGTGGTTCATTCCCTTGCTAAATCATCTGAAGTCAAAGCACATATAGCTTTTTGTACAGAAGATAATGATGTAAGCTTTATTGTTACAGTAACTGTAACAGTATTTTCCCTGTGCTTTGGTTCAGGAAAGAAGAGTTGAGAAATTGTCCAAATTTGATCACAAAAGAGCGGACATTGATCTTAAGAATAAGCCCAGAGACTTGGCTATCTGGCTCAAAATAATGGCTTGACCATAGACCTTTATACATATGTAGGGTCTATAGCTTGATAGATGTTCTGGCAAATGGCACTATCATGCTAGATTGTAAGATACATGTTGTTCAGCCCTATCAGGCTTAGAAACCATGATGTAAATACTGGCTGACAGCTAGCATAGCACAAATGTCGTATCTTACAGACACGGATAGCCAAGTCTCTGGGTTACTTAGAGAATAAATACATTGTAAACACGAGTCATTATTATTATCATACAACAAGTTTAAAGGAATTCTAAGTTTTATCATGACAAAAAATACAGATTTTTGAACTACAAAATAACGACAATATTGAAGAATTTGATTCGTATAATTACAGCCTAACACATATCAATAAATTACATCTTGTATAATATTGTGTAATTATTTACAATAAAAAACATTCATTGCACAACTCTAACAGTACATTGTCTAGTGATTGGAGTCTAAAAAATACAACAAAGAAAATGCTTCATATTCCTACCAAACAAAACACTGAAATACTAACTTTATCTAGAGATAAATTGGAGGAATATTTTTTTATAATTCTTAAAATTACTCCAACTGAGCATGTTCCTTTAAATACTCGTTTTGTTTTTGTAATAAATTTCACTCTATGTTTGCATATAGTGGAATACCTTATTTGAGTGTGACCTTAATTATTTTCTCTACTGTACGCCTATATTGTCATCCATGATAATGCTTGGAAGCTTCGAGATGTTAAGTTTTGTACATAGAATTTCTATGTATCTGTCTGTAATCAGTGAATTTTCATACAACTGCCAAGGTTTTTTTTTTTTTAAATTATTCAACAATAAGATATTCCACTGTATGTCAGCTTGCCACAGCCTTGTAATTGCATTTGCCCAAAGTGAGTGTTTAACTCAAGTTTCCAAAATTTCAAACATATGCAGTGAAATGTGTAATTCACTATACACACACATTCCTACAATAGACTTGTATACTTATATTCTGTATATTAAAGTAAAACTTGAAAATCAATTCATTGACATATAAACCTAATGATTGGTAATTAGCAACATGATTACACAGAATGGCATTGTTCTAAAATCTAGCATAAATTGACTCAACAACAAACGACCTTGCAACAATTTCTCTACATTTGTTGATAGACTTTGGTCCAAAGAAAGAGAGATCTAAGTACAACCCTTGTTGGTTATTTGCCAAATTCCATTTATTCTTAACGTGGTTATCAATTTACATAGTAAATGGTATCACTAGAGGGATTTATCAATGTTGGGAAATTTTTTTAATTTTTTTTAACTTGAAGTAATTTGCCATACATTCTTTGTGATGGCAAATTGACATAAGTATCATCAATTTATTTCTTATGTTATAATCTACTTTTCACATGCAAATATCTTTTTTTAATGACTACACTATGTGCCCCCCCCCCCCATCCACCCATCCACCCACCCATCCATCAAGACATGAAAAATAAGTGAATTCTACAGTAAGATGTAATTTTAGAATAAATGGACTCGTATTTGCATAACAACCTAAACTATTTATGCAAATTAACTTAGATCTTCCATAATTATCTCAAGGGAGGGCGGGGGATTTTTTGAAAGTTTACAGCTATTGATTGAACGAAATACGTATGATCTGCTGTATGACTCTCATAAGAACAGTAATATGATTGTGTATTTATACAAAAATTGGTCACTTCAGAGCAAAGATATGTTACTTAGTCTTATGACTAGGAGAAAAAGCAACCTCAGTGAGGTTAAATCTTTAGCCTTTAATATGTTGAGTAATCACATTGCATTTCAAAGTAAATGATATACCAACAGCTTGAGTAGACTGTACGATACATTGTGTCGTTCCACCCTCACCACCCTTCTTGGTGTTGACCGATGTGTGAGGGCGCCCCGTCACAGTGTACCTTACAGACTATAGCTTGGGTATCTAGCATCAATTCTGCTTATCAAAAACATGTAAACTTTTATTGTAGAATAAGTATGATGGCTTTCATATTTGTCTGGCCACAGATCTTTATGTACTTCAATGATCGTTAATCACGAGAATCTTGGAGAAATGGAAAGCTTTACTAGTATAAGAAAATTTGGGAAAGAGCAACACTTTGTAAACTTTGTAAAACTAGTCTTACCAATGACACAGAGAAATTTAACAACTTTAGTATCAAGAGTGTGTGTGTGTGTGTGTGTGTGTGTGATAATGAAAAAGGTTTTGGCAGGAAAGTATTTGGTGTTCACAAGAAGAAAACATACATCAGCTAACAATCTGCTGACCACAGGAATTTGTCACAACACATGTACCTAGATTGATATGTAAATACATAAATATTTTCATTCATAAAATTAGACTATACAGCCTCTATGCTCTAATGGGTTTGGGTTAATTAATATTAATTATATATCTTACAATTGTAACACTGAAGTATTGGCGACACTGAAGTACACAAATGTCTGTGGCCAGACAACTGTTGTTTTTGCCATGGTCAGTGTTAAAACTAATCGAAAGTACCATTCCATAGTTGCATTCTTATGGCATACAAGTCAACTCCATAACCAGTCTAGTTTCATCCATACCCAGTTCAGCTCAATGTTGTCAGGTCGTTTTGTCTGTTTGATAGAGACAAACAAGATACAAGGAGTTAAATACTTTGTAATGCGATACAACATTTTTTGTAATATATCAAGAAACCAGAAGTGACAAACAACACTCAACAGAATAGTGGAAATACATAAATGAATTCTTTAAAAAAAGGTAAGTAAGTGAACATGCTGTATGCCATGCATCAACTAATTCATTTTGGTAGCGACTGCATTTTTTTCTTTGTTTGCAAAACACACCTTCAACCAGGGCTGCTGTAGCAATCCAATGTACAATTTCCTTAAGCAGAATTTTCAGATATATGGATGCGGTGTAATACTATACCAAAGTGACATTTCTAATTCTACATCAGGAGATTGAATCAATATCGTGCAATATACTCATTTCAAAAATTAATAATCCATTTTTGATGAGAACAATAAATTAACTGGAATTACAAATATAAAAGCCACCTGCAATATCAATGGTAATAGTATATTCAAAGGTCATGACCTCTGAGGAATCATGACCTTTGACCCAGGTTTAATCCCTTAAATGTATAGAATGATGCAAAAGTTTAAATTATATTCTAGCCATGGCTTCTATACAGTTTGACCCACTAAGTGCAAATTGTAGCTTGGTGTTGGAATGAAGCAGGAAGGAAATGAAAAAAAAAAGTACTGGATGCCAATAGATTAAAGTATGTACCGGTTCTGAGGTACTGAGGTCAGACCAATGTCCCTGTTTTGAAAAGTAACGACAAATGAAAACGTTAATTCAAATTATGCCAGTGGTTGTTTTTTCTTTTTTTGTAGGAATCCTGAGATTTATATGGCATGGCAAAAACATAGTGGAATGCTGTGCATGTTTGCGAACAATGATGAACATACAGTTTGTTTTAGAAGTGCATAATTTGAGTGTTAGTTGAATGGGCTCCTAGCTAACTACCATTTACACCATTTTGGCTTGTCAAGAATAGTTCTCCTGTCAAGAATAGTTATTCTTTGTGATCAAATACTACAAAGGGTGTGGAAGATATGAATATCACAGCCAGCCTCCTTGTGGTCAGAAAATGTATGTATACCTCCATATTGTAGTCTGTACTAAGTTCAGCCATGTTTTGTGTGGGGTAGCTCTTATCTCTACATGTTAACACTAAGTTGATCTTTTCCTTTAAAATTTGACCTTAAGAAGATCTTTAACTTGTATACATCTCATCAGCATATTCTGTGTACACAAAATGACATACTTCATACATCCACAGACAGACAAAAAACAAAATAGAACAGATCACAGCAAAACACATGCATTGACTTTGCAATGACTAGCACATTACAGGTTGAAATGGCTTCTTTATTTCTTCACATGAGAAGAAAGTGACAGCTAAAACTCTGAACAGAAACTGCATGATGGCCAAGTTACTAGGTAATGTTAAATGATATAGACTTCTTAATTTACATACACATATTTTGGTACAAGTTAATGTTAAATGATATAAGACTAATTAATTTACACATACATGTAGGGTCCACTTAGATTTAAAGTATGTTGAACACAGTGACAGAAGGTGAAGAATTGTTTTTTACTGATTTATAGTATTAAAACCACCAAGTACGCTAACAAGAAGGGAAAGTAGCTTATGTATGCATACAATGTTACAGTTATGGTATAAAGAGTATTCTCAAAGCTGCTGGTGCTAGCCAGTAAGTTAAAGACATCTGCAGGTGATAAATAGTCCAATCAATGCAGGGGAATTTTTGTAAACACCTGCATTCAGCAGGTGACATTTTAAATCTACTGGCATTTAAAAGGTGAAATTTCAACTTTACCTGTATTTGACGGACAAATTTTGCAGCCCACTTGTATATTGTCTATTTTCATGATAATGGGGAACATTTTATTTGCATTAATATTAACACTGTCATTAAACAAAATTGATGATTATTTGTAATCAACAGATAAACATGGCATTTGTGACAATGACTATTGAATGATAGGAATAATAGTTTCATATATACCACATGGTATCATTTCACTTTGTTCCTAAGTTCTATGTTTTAGGGGCATTTTGATCTTAAGTTTTAAATTTTAGGAGAGCATTTTGCTTCCAAAATGTAAAATTCAGGAGCATATATACCCTAAAAAAATCTTGCTCAAAGAGTTAACTTGCTAGGCTGAAAGTTCAAAGCTACTGTAAAAAATCTATTTGTACACATGTATAACACATGAAAAGAGGATCTACTACTCATCACAGAATTATATGTTGGCTAATTATTGTTAAAAAATGCTAATGTTTAATCTACATTACATAGGAGGGTTTTTATTGGTCATATAGCAGTAAGCTAACAATTGTCAGCCAATCAAAGCCATAATGCTGGGTCATTATACTGCATGTATATATTATGTATGGAGGGCTGGTATTGGTTAAACAGCAGCAAGATGCCAATGTCAGCCAATCAAAGTCAATAATGCTGACTGTTATACTACATAATGGTACAGAGTGCTGGTATTAGTTACACAGCTGTCAGCCAATCAAAATCAATATCACTGGCAGTCATTTGGCACTATTTATACACTATGCAATTTACTATATGCATAACGCTTGATTACTCAAACTGGATATTGACTATTACCTTGACATAACAAGCATGTCACACAATGTGAATGATGAGTTTACGTGATGAAATGGATGTCAATGATGGTGGTGGTGAGAGTTCTTCAACATTTCACGAACACAACAAATTCAACAAAAACATACAAGTAACAAAAACATACATGAACACAGAACACTACCGATCTACAGGGACAATCTTTTCGCCAGATGCAACATACCGTCTACCATGTTTTAGGTGCACAACCAGGAATAGGGCTCCAAATACAATGCATAGTGAACCAGTGACGATGTAAGCCACACCAAGGAAGATATTCTTGCCTCCCAGCCATGATGACGTACTCAGAATGATACGTTTGGTGCCATCAAAATCAGTCACAGGATAGGCTGGAGGTTTCACGAGTCAAGGAAATTATGCTAAATTGTTCCACCTTTAACAAGTTGTTTCACTTTTGAAAACAGTCCCTCAGAAGAAGTGAAGAAATGGAACTACAGCCTGCTTCAAGTTACTTTTCACCAGTGCTGTTTGACACAACCATGCAGAAACCAATGAGAAACTGCACATGCTACACTTTAAAATACAAATGTAGCAGGATTGAAAACTGTAGATAGTTTCTTGTGATATTTTAGCTATATAAAATAAACTAAAAATGTCACCATGCAGGCATCAAATGCAGATGTCAAAACATTGGTGCCAATGTGTCTGCGTCTAGTTGTAGTATTTTTTAAATGGTTTATTTCATAATAGACAAAATGTAACACGAAATTGTGAGCTTGCTATCTTGTGTAGGATATGCAGTGTCTTATCGGTCTACGTATGGTTGTATAAAAAAGATCAGGTGAACGGTGACTTGAAACAGGCTGTAATTGAATACATTCTGTGTGATTTGAAGTCTTCAAAGGACTTATTCACCTCAGGGTTCTCTCTGAACAAAGTAACAAGGGTGCCGAGTCCTCTACTAATTTCTGACATCACTTTTGATATAATGAATATTCTTACTGCAAGCCAGTTCACTTTAGCCTATAAGGATTCTTCTTTAGCCAATACCCTCAAGAATCGCCCTGACGAGAAGGGAAAATTTGTTTTTAAGTCACCATCATAAAATCACTATGGTTGAATAAATTTGCAAAGGATACCATACTCTATGTTGATTTCATACAAGCCAGCTGGCATACCATTTTGAAACATTGTTCCTGATTGATGCCGGATCTTCCTGTACAGTTTCCTGAAGTTTGGTAAGGCAGCAGTACGCATCCATACAATGAAGTCCTCATTCTCATAACCGTTGTTGTCTTCATCATTTTCATCCAACTCATACACATACTTATGCCAGTTGGGAGGATAGTATGTACCTTCCAATGCTGTTGTACATAAAACAGAATATATTGTAGTACAGCAAAAAATATTGCCAATGTCACTGAAGCACAACTGAGTTATAATGATAAAATAAGAAATATCGATGCACAGATGTAAATTTTACCGTTTACAGTATCTGCCATTTCCAGAGAGATTAGTCTACATAACTCCAGTGAAGCCCAAATAACTTTAAAATAATATATAGTCATCTTAGAGTCATGTTTCTATCACATGACAAGAGAGAATGATAAACCTACCTTCAGAGAGGTTGTATCCATCTGGGTTCTTGAACTTGGTACTTTTGTCAGTAGCCCAAGCAATGCCCTCATAGGTCATGGGTACATCCCTTCTCATGTCATCATCTTCACCACGATACACCATACTGATAGAATCTAGGGAATTCAAACACACATGACATTAGATTCTATCTACAAGAAGTCGCAGTCAAATTATAGGAACAAATCAGACAGGGGTTTATTTTATGGTGTGGTGTGGTGTGATAAATACTTGGCCATTAGTACTTTTCAACTGCAAGTTGCTTGAAACAATAGCAGAAACCCCTATAATCACCATATCGTCTTCAAATACACTTCATCTCACGACTTCTGACTTGCCTCTTTACATTATGTCTTTGTAAACTTACTATAACTAGATAAACTTACTATAACTAGATAAACTTACTATAACTAGATAAACTTACTATAACTAGATAAACTTACTGTCACTACATAAACTTACTATAACTCATCTGCAATGGTGTAATGTCAAGAACCAAGAAAAACATTTGTTTCAAACACAGAAATTCACTTCAATTTTATTATGTTTAACATTGACACTGGTTGATTTAATAAACCACTGTTAAATTCTACACTTTTGAGGTATTATTTTGGGGTGACCTGGTGTCTGTTATAATCTTAACATTTCTGTGAGAGCTGGTACAATACAAACAATTTTAACAGAATATTATTATATCATTATTAAATTTATTTTGCTACGCCAGCAATGGAATTTGGCGTTGATGCAAGCTTATCTGTGTAGGTTACTGTATCAACATAGAACTTAAACTTTTGAAACATGCACACAATTGATAATTACTAAATTAGTGAAAGCAAAACAGAAGCTTTCAGTGGAATATGGTAGGTGAAACCGGTTACTTATGTTTTTGGACAATATGAATATATTCAACAAATCTACCAGGTCTATACCTGGTGATTAATAATAATAAATGTATTGTATCGCCATAGTTACTGAATAGCTTCCTCTAGCACACTTTTCAATGACATAGTGTGTTCTTGTATTTATGTGCAGTTGCTTTGTGTGTGTGTATGTATGTGTGTATGTATGTGTGTGTGTGTGTGTGTGTGTGTGTGTGTGTGTGTGTACATGTAAGTATGTTGTATTTTGATCACATCACAAAAGAATGAAAGAAAAGACTTTCTATTCAATTTTGCACCAAAAAGCATTACATATAGTTTATGCAAATTCAAAGAAGAATACCTGTTTACATATAGTTATACTAATAAAACTATATATTTAATACCCTGTTTGAAAACCTACTGTGCAGTATTAAAATATTAGATAGGGAAGTTACAAAACAAAACAACATGTAAAATTCTAAGTCCAACAAAACCCCTTCTGTCCTCACTTGTACTTGTAGTAAAAGCAAACAGCTTTCACAGACAGCATATTACCACTTTTAATAACTAAATTGCTGATAAAGACAGATATTAATATGTTATCATTTATCATTATAGATGGCAATCATAATTGTAGATCAATCTATAATCTAAATGAATTACATGCAGTATGACCCCGCTACTACTTTGATGTGCAACTGGAACACAGCAATTTCATGTGACATACCAAACTTGGATGTTTCCCTATCCCTTACAGTATACAAATGTAGTAACCAATGTGTACTCTCTGCCAATTGGATATGATACTGGCACACAGCAATTTCATGTGACATACCAAAATTAGATGTTTCCCTATCCCTTACTACATACAATAACCAATGTGCCATCTATCAAAGCCAAATGTAATGTACAGTCTGCTGACATACTGCAATTTCATGTCACAAACCAAAATTTAGTGTTTCCCTATCCCTTACTGTGTGGTGATTCACAAGAAAGTCTAGTTTTAATCACTTTAACCCTTGACAAAAAATTTGTTGTTATCAACAGGCACACTGATTACAGGACAGCAACTACATTATGCAACTGTGTTTTTTTTGTCAAGGGTGGTAAGCACATAAAATCTACCAGAGTTCCCCAGTAAATTTATTGGGGTTCCCAAACAAAATTACAGTAGATTGTACGGGAAACCAAGCAACTTTTACATAACCCCTTCCCTCTGTCTGTAGCTGTTATAGGGGTTCCCTAACCTTTAGCAAAAACACTTTACAATATTCTGAAGTGTGTGCTTTGGTCCTGTACACATTATATAACAATATTTATAGTTTTGATATGTATTGCCACTATCTGACTACACCCTAATACCTCTGTTCTATTCCTGGTCTGTGAAATCTATATCCATGCATAATATATGACAACCTTTGTACTCTGACAATACAGCAATCAATACTGAGGGATTCATTAATTATATTTAATGTTGCCTCAGTGATAACCATGGTTACCACAAAACATTCCATGTTAACATGTATTTTGACACATATATAATCAATAACTAAGGACTCCTTGATATCAGTTTGAAAATAACCACTGTCGTTTCATGTTTCAGTATTAACGATATATAAATTTTAAACAGTGCAGGAGTGTAAAAAATGTACGAGTTTGACTTCTGAGTTCATCTACACTTTTTTGATCTGGTATTTATTTTACCTTTCTTTTTAAGTTAATCTTAAATAAATTTTCAATACAGTGTGTGATCACAATCTGAGTGTCATTAAAATTTAAATTGTATGGTTGTCACTTTGCCTTTATCTTACTGGTTAAAACGCAAGGTTTCACATATATTGAAATATGCAGTGTAATTATTCACTGTCAACAACGTCAGTTTTAAGTGTCCAATTACAACTGTTATTACACCTTATGGTACACTGTACCTTATTGCGTGGGGAAACCTAGCACACCCAACACACAGTGATGTAGCTAATTTCAAAAGGTAAAATTGCAAGAGTAGCCGGTACTATCATAGGTACAAGGGAGTGCCTCACAACGGGAAAATAATGGTTGAAACAAAAACATTTACAACAATTCCTGAAAAAAGTAACTAGCAATAATATACTGCAGAGATGCCGGTTGTTTTTTGCCAGCTATCACATCCCTTAGCTACATCCCTGACACATTGTCATAGGAGCAACTCAATGTCCTTGAACACACTATGAAATTAATTTTATGCTTGAATGAATGATACAATGACAGTGTGACAGTTGTTAGGGTTATGTTAGTTGTGCGTCTATGAGGCCTATTTACAATTATTGACACTACTACTAAGGACACTGTGCATGCCTTATTGTACTTAGGTTATTTCTATATACAGTATTTTACACGAAATGAAAGAACTTGTTTGTGTCATAAAATGGTCCACTTTATCGCATGATATCAGAGAGAGATAGACTTCAACTCTTCTAAATGCAGTAACAATACTTGGGGCTTTCAGTATTCTTAATTAAACACTAAATATTCTCCAGACTCCATTGATTATCTGTTTTAGTACCAGATTACTAAAGGTATGTGTAATTGGAAATTTGAAGTATTCTTCAGTGTTACATTATCATTTATTTGCACGTATGTACCTAAATGTTCCAGACTGCAAAAAACGTACATTCTATTCTAAGAATTCGAGTATAATAACACTGAGTGATAGGCATTAGTTTACATGATGTTGCCTAGAGTAAAATCGTGTGTGGATTTTGACTAGTGCGATTAACAGTTCATTTCATTCACATGAATAATGAAAATAACTAAATTAAAATCATAGGATATGAAGATTTCTATAAATCACCCAGCTTATAAGGTGAGCACCTAATCATTGTTAGAATGAGACAGAATTTGTAAAGCGTACATGTACTTACCGTTGAAAAAGCTGTTAGCAATAGCTCCACACGGAGCAACAGGCAGCGAGTCATTAGACCCTGGTGGGATAGTACTTCTAAACGGTTCACAATATTCTGAGAGCTGGGCACTACTCGTCGTTGTAACGCCAACCAACTGGTAGTCATCTCGAGATCGTACATAACGACGATGGTTCTGGTAATAGTTTGTCAGTCCATAGTAGACAAATACATTACCCTGTACAAGGCAGCAGAAAATAATAACATGTGGTGTGGTTGCTTGACTAACAAACTACATTCTGAATGAAACACTGACTGATGTAAATTAACAAATATTTTGAAAATATGAAAGTGTTACCATCAATGCTAATAATTAAAGGAGACACTGTAGATTTTACACAGTCAATGTTGCTTCTTGCTCGTAATGTCTTTCTGGCTCTGTAACACTCCATCAAGCAATTAAAAAATTCTTGTGTAAATACCCTATCATGTACATTTTTAGTAAATAATGCAAGGGTTAAGATAGGAACAGACTGCATGCAAGAAAAAATAGCTATCAGAATTTTCTTGCATTTCTTAACATTTTACCAACTACTTTAGCCTATAGGTACATTTCCATTGACTAATGTATATCTTTCCAAGGTTTGAAATTAGCTATAGTCCAGGGCATATACACTACAAGACATCATATTTTAGCTACCAAAATTATATGATGGTAGTCTGTTACACCACTGGAAATTAATCAAAAACTATCTAATTGCTGAAAGCCATACCTGACTACCAAGCCTAAAGTTAAATTGGAACCCTAATAAAGTCTGAAAACATTATGGGTGAATGGTTAGAGTGGCTGGTTTTGAATCGACAGGTTGCAAGATCAAGTTCCGTTTCTGCCATTTGTTTCTGAATGGCTAAAGTCCTTGGACAAGATTTGAACCACAATTGTGCCTCAGTCAACCCAGCTGTATAATTGGGGACCTGGTAGGATAGAGGTAACAATGTGAATGCTTTAATCGTATACGCTTAAAGAGGCTGCAATGGATGGTATGCTCCCAAGGGAGTTGAGGACGTAAAGGGCCGTTGTGCTGCTACAGATCCGAGCCAGGGTTAATATTGTAAAGTGCTTTGAGCACAGAGTGGGAAAACGCTATATAAAAACCAACCTTATTCTAACCATTTCAAGAGTTACAAAATGTAGCTTGTATACAGAAGAGGTTGACAATAAGCTAATTTTCATCCAGTTTTTGAGGCATTTCATACACAGTTTTTATACTCTAAAAATTACATGTCGGTATCATATCTACACACTTGTTATACTTAGTATACTGATATAAAACACACTGTTATTACTCTCTGAGAGTTAATGTGATGAAAACCATCACCATGGACATGTCTCAATTATAAGTGTCCTACATAAGATGACATTTATAATTTAAGGAAAATTCCAATCATATACATATAACATCACAATTCATGACAAGATCATTCCTGAGGGAAATCATTCACATTGGAATACCTCTTCTGTGAAATAAATTCCAGTAAAAATAATATTTTCTCTAAAACATACACAGTGAAAGGTCAGCAGCAATTCAATTTTTGTATTCAAATATGAAAAGACATCACTGTTCTACTTACCGAAAATTTTTTATCCACTGTAACCATCAACTGACATTGACAAGTACTTCCGAAGTTACTGACATTTTTAACAAAGTCTGAACATGGAGTAGTAGGGCTGATTGTCTGATTTCCCTGTGTGTAGTTAGCACGTATACAGTTGGTGTAATCTACCTGAAGTTCTCTAACCTGAAATTGGAAGAAAACATGATAAGACATCACATCACATCACAGTTTCTCTCTCTTCACGCTGTACCTAATAAAGTGTCCATCTTGCAAAAAATCATCCTATACACAGTAATACATGTAGGTCTAGTATCAGTATGGAACATACTGAACTGGCATCAATCAGAACTCGGGTGGAATTGACGTATAAAAGGGCAGGCCTTGATGGACAACTGACTTCAGATAACCAACGACTGCTTGTCATCAACTGTTTCTATTCTTATTGTAAATGTACAACAATACAAGCAGATCACAATATGGGATGTGATGTGAAATTTGAGAGAGTTCCATAAATAAGATCGCCTATGATTGTACACACGCAAAATATCAACTCAAGGAATATTCCAGGCAGTCAACTGTAGTTCTATCTCCTGTGTTGGGTTGAGGTGATGATTGAAAGCTTTATAGTGAATGAGCATGTCGTAAAAGTCTGGTCTAGATTCACTTACATTTTCTGATGTTACAAGCAGACCAACTCCTAGAGGGATAAATATTATACCTATGATGAAAAATGTTGGCAGTACTGTCCCTGCTGTCAGGATTGGTTGCCAAGCAGGTAGTCTCTGTTGTTTAAAGGCAGTGGCTGAAAAAAAAATACAAAAAAGTTATTACATCTGATCTCTCGGCTCAAATACATGTTTATGTTATCAAACAGTTGAAATAATTTGCATATAAGCCCAGTAGTTGTAACAGGCTATATCAACATTCTGATATTGTGTGACCTTTAAACTCTACAGGTCAGATCACAGGTGTATATCCACTAAGAGGAGAATACATGTATGTAGACATGTAAAGGGGAGGCACTTCATGATGATGATTTAATCAGGATCCTGAGTCTTGACACTCTATTGCAATTCTAAAGACAAACCATCAAGAGTAGTTATTCATGGTAGTTTAATTGTTGTAATGTTCACTGTGACCTTTCATCACAATAACTCAAACAACTGCACATGAGAACACATGGTAATACAAATGTATATCTTAATTAATTATATATTACTCTTGTACATTTTACATCAATTTTGTGTTTGGCTTCTCCACTGTAAGTTAGAATCAGCCAATACTAGCTTACTGCATGTAATCCACCCCCCCCCCACCACACACACACACACAAAGGGGGACTCTGGTCTACCCCTGCCTATTTACATCAGCAATACCCACATGTAGCCATAACACAAATCCTTTCACATACACTTTCATGAATTGTCTTGCAGTAAAGCAAAAATAAATTGTTTGTTTCCGATAACATGACACAAAATAGAGTGTAGGTAGGACAGAATTTTATCTTATTGTATTTTCTATTTTTTTGGAGATATTGTTTCAATCCTAAGGCAAGATACTCATCGAACTGGTCACAATACTTGTGTGATAGTTTGGTGAGGCTTACAAGAAGGAAAGGAAGGCAATTATATGTGAAGTAGACAAACACAATATGCAGACTGTACTGCATAATTTCAACTTTACTTAGTTTCTCTGAAATGAAGCATTCTTGACCAAAGATTCTTGTACAAGAAAATTTACACAAAAACAGAAGCAAATTCTCATCATTTTATCTTTCTGAATTGTAAAAAAAAATGTTAAGAGTCGGTGGCTTAGAGTCAGTCGGGTTATCGGAAACACGATATAAATTTACACATCACACAGTAATGATTCTGTGGTACTTGTCTAAATATGCTTATGAATGTGTGCTTCTTAAATGATTCATTTGGACATTTTTCATACATTACGACTGATATCATACATTACGACTGATATATTGTATACATTTACGTGTCATCAAAATATTATCAAATTTGACAATTAGTGCCACGGGAATTGTACCAAACTGTCAAGCTTACTAGATTTTGAAACTAAGTGATTCTGGCACAGTGAAAAAAGAAAAGAAGAGATGTGCATTATTGGGTGTGGTGTTATTGACACATGATAACGGTTTATTGATAGAGATTCTGACAAACTGTAATCTCACGACCTCTCTCTGATGACTCAATGTGGTTGTCCCAACAACATGTACAAATAGGACACTGGAATGTGTTATCCTTATTATAAATTGTCAAATTACATGTACCAACAGCCCACTTTCATTTAAGCTATTTCAAACATATCAAGAAGCAATGAATGTGACTACACAGCACTGTCCCGTTGTAGTCTGCAAATAACCATCTATGCGGAACAACCTTGTTTATTCTTCAAATATTCAGAGTTCATCGTCATGGGATTCACAGTGCGTTTCAAGCTGTATTTCCCTGTCTTACGTGACATTTATTGCGTTTTTAAGGATGTGGTTCTATTATTTGTCTCTCTTGTAAGTTAGATATCTAAGTTAGTGAAAGATTAAGGGTCAAAATGAACCGTCACACCTCGCAATGATCGCAGAGATACATGTATTTTGTCATTTTGATGGTTGAAAATCCGTCAACCTGTGTAACGTAATGAACCGAAAACACAGAGGCGGCCACATACAATACTCATGGAAAAATCGTAAGATATTCACCTTTTGGCCGTCTACTTTCTGGCGGTTCTTCTTCATCTTCGTTCTGATTTACTTCTGATATGTTATTTTCAGCTGGTGCTACAGGAGTAGGTTCACGGGTAGGTTTAGGTTCAGGAGTTGGTTGGCTGTCCGCCATCTTGATTCCTCGATTTCAACACTGACTCTATTGAGGCATTTTCGGGTAATTTAATTCTGTTTTGAATATATTATGTGGGACTTATATTAAATAATTTTCCCAACCCATTCGATTTTATATTACTTAATTTATAGATAAAGATATAACAACACATATATAACACATTAAAAATAAAACATGAAATCGAACAACTTGTGCTATGTATAGTACCATAATCAAGTATATCGCAGTGAAGCGCCCCCAAGAGGTAATCTTCAAAAAGCTTCTTCCCCGCTTTCTTCCTCATACAATTTACAAAATATTTGATCCTCCTACGAGCTCAGGCTTAAATGTTTACGAAAACAAACATATAAAACCCAAAAAAAACAAAAAAACAAACAAACAAAAATATATCACCATTTGATAAACATGACAAATATGATCGATAATGTAGAATTAATAAAGTGTAACTTTAACAAATATAGAAAATTCTCTATTGTAATTTTTGTTCAATAGACAAACTGACAACTAATATAATAATAGTACACAATTTCAGTTTAATCAATCATACGGTGGCGTGTTAGTGTCATTGGGTCATTTTGAATTTCTCTGACGTTTTTACTTTGTATTTCTCAGTTACTGGTCAATTAAATTTACAGTACATGAGATTTCAAATTGAATGTCTTCCGTAAAGAGCAAAAAATAGAACAAAAGTGTTATTACTGTCCCTACACGCATCGTTGGAATGTAAACCCCCTTTTAACAGTTAGTTAGTTAAATTTCATTCATATAGTAAGTTGTAAATCTAAAGCTGTGTCAACAAGTGCGATTTTTACCATCATCTGTCTACACTACATTTACCAAATCATGTGTGTGATGGTGCTTTCATTTGACTTCTGTACGTACATGAGATACGAAGTGTGTTAGAGTTATTGTGTAAAACCCCTTTAAGGATAACTTACTATGTCTGCGGAAATTATGACCTAGTTGAGTTCCAATTAGCTGTCACGTCGTGGCAGGAGAACAGCACCGCCAGCGTCAGAGCTTTTGAATGCATTCGTTCAGAATCAAACTTCTGTAACATTGCAAATTGTATGGAAAGCTTTAGCGTGGAGGACTTACCAACGATGTCCATGGATTTTCAGATTTTATATTTAGTAAAAAAAGAAATGATAATATTTACATATTCAAATGTGAAAGTGGTCAGTAATTTTCCTCTATTAACTATATAAATCTTATTGTATTGTTAACTTTAGCCCTTCCTTATTTTAGAGTTCATCATCCTCGCTGTCAAACGTACCGTGTTAGATATCTTTGTGAAAATGTAACATGTCCGACCGCAGTCATCGGTCACCTATACAGTTGCCATCTCAGTGATCATGATTTCAACGTTACTGCATACTTTCTTCAAGCTAGTATTTCGACCACCCATCATTTCACACAGTTATTATAGTAATCTGTTTTGCTAAACTAGAAACTTTAGATTTTCCCATTTCTGTTAATGATTATGTAAGTTTGTAGAAATTAACAAGTTCAATAATGTTTAGTAAAGTAATCTAAAAACCCAACATATAAAAAGTCATATTCAATACACCACGTGCAACCTGGTTAGTCGGTATGGCTATGACGAGCGCCACCACAAAATTCTCTGATAACTTCTTTCGGTAATTTATCTACGTTTTCATCACATAGGAATGACTCATTTGAACTCCTTTTGTTGCGTTTGGCGTTTGTCTTACTTGGTTAAGTTCCATGTCCTTTCTATGAGCCATTAGAACATTGTAGTCCTTAGAGTCACGGTGTATACGAAAAGAAAACAATACTTTTTTTTTAAAAATCATGAGAGTTCTTGGTGTTGTAGATTTCTGACTGGGATATAATGCACATCTTTTAAATTAAAAAAATACTAGTTTGACACAGGCAATTTATTAAGTTTGATATATTACTTTTCAAGAAACGGAATAGTCCAATAAAATGACATCAAGCTCCAACTGCGACGGAATGTAATTACCATAAGAATACGTCGAAACGAAAGGGCTTAAAGTTACAGGATTTGCATTATTTGTATTCACGTCACGGTCTAACTGTTTATACTGGTCTACCGTCAGGTGATACAAAGTGGCCTCACATCCGAGTCCATATGCTGCCGACTCAAACCAATCTATCATAGCGACTTGTTTGAGTGTATATATATGTTTGTATAGTGTACTCGGAACGTTTGATGCTAGCCGGGGTTAGATCGTAGTTGGACTAGTGTACATATTACACAGAATGTCAACGAATGCAACGTGGACCCCTCGTACTGCACACGTCCATTCAAACTTTTAAACGGTGTGTTTACGTTAGAGGTGGTATGACTAAGTGGCCTTGATAACGGTAGGTGGTGATTTCGGTTAAATACATATTATCGGTCAAAGTTGGCAACCCCAGTTGGTGTTTCATGTACATGTAAAAAGGTTCAATGTATATATATTGTTTCCTTACAACTCATTCTTGTACAAGACTTGAGTACCCACGGGAGACCTGTGGTACTAGTATTTGTAAGTTCACGAGTTTGAGAAACGGATTTCTCGGTACAGTGAACGTCAACGGTTCAGTCGAACACGGAAGCACTATTACGTATGGCATACCGATAAGACAAAAACACTAATCTCGGTGGTTTATACGGTCGAACATTTCAAAATAGTCAAGTTATCTTCTCGCATGTACCCACTCCAAGATGACAAACAGGTAATGTCTTCATATTTATTTAGTTAATGTTTGAGTCGGTTTACTATTTATATGCCTAATTTATTTAGAAAACAGTCTGACTGTATAAATATATATCTCTCTTTTTTAACCGTGTCACACTATGTCAATACATAACTTTGATATTAATCAACCACTCAATTGTAACGCCAAAAGAACATTTAAACTTATAATGCAAACATGATTTCGAAATCAAAACGAACCTAGACTTTCTGGGTTTTAAAAATAACGTTTGTCAGTTTGAACCTGAATACATGGAAACTTGAGACATAATTATGTCCCACCGTTGTAGTGATGTCAATAAGTTATTGCAATAGATAACGACTGATTGGCTTAAATGGTCTTGTTCATTACAAAAGTGATCTACAGGTTCTAGAAAAAAAAACCAGCGTTTAATTTTTATTTTTTTTAAACAATGAGACGTGAATTGATATCTATTACAAAAGGAGAACAAACCTTTGAGTAATTGTTAGAGTGTGTATTGTTATTATTAACAGTTGATAACATACCTATTGTTTTAGTGTTAATTAAATTGACACAGGCTTGTTGATTTCATAACGGTTTATATAGCGCAATCTCATCATAAAAAGTAATATGCACGAGGGAGAAAAATCGACGTGAAAGTATCACGAAGAGTTATGTGGATTTTGTGTTGTCATTCCAGAGGATTTTCATAAACGACACGTTGCACCGTGACGAGAAGTAATTAATACTACTGTATTTTGAATGCTAACATATGTCAACCTTTACAAGTCCATATTGAGGTCAGAGTGGTAATAGTGGTGTGACTCTACGTTGTGTTGATTGCATACTGAAATCAACAGCTGATTAATGATGGTGATAATATTGACGGGGTTTATACGTGCAGACGTTGGAACACACGCATCGAGACCCGGACCCAGACGGTAGGTCTAGCAACGTGAGACCATAGTCCCTACACCAACGTTGGTGTAGGGTCTATGGTGAGACCTAGCATAGAGCCAGCCAACCAGGACGTGGGGTCTCTACCATTGACTTTAAAAATGCTTCGCGCTCCAGATTAAAAGTTTCAATTCGGTGGCACCGGTAGTTGGCAAGCTTTGTAAAAAAATTGACATGTTACCAATGATTATCCGTATTATTGAGAATTAACAGCTCGGTATGTTATCTTGCTTCTAGTCAGTATGCATTGAGTACCCAGCATAATAAACTACTCAGTTTCTTTATTTCAACTAAAAATAGACACTTTGCTATCACCACGCGATAACAAGGGAAGGCATCAAAACTTATTTATATGTTGTGGAGAAAATGATATGTTCAGGGTCCATGCTTGGCTTCAGTGACACGTATATATTTGCCCAAGTTGAACTCTACTACAGTGGAGACTTTCAAGAATGACGAATAGTTGGTGGACTTTAAAGAGACGGTAAAACAACCGAGGTCGTGATTTTTAAACAAATCCAAACACAGTGTACAATGAACGAAATTCAATACAACACAAAACCAAACACAGTGCCGCATATCTCTCTATACATCATGTCACGTGACTTGGAATCTCGATGCATATACCCCATGAAGTAACCTACATCAATTTGAACTTAGTGACGATGCTATTAATAAAGACAAACATGAAATGACTTGATAGAACGATTATTTATCGATATAGGACACGATATGACAACTGTTGTTTCCCACGATGTAGTCTCGGCATATGTAGAAGTATGAGATTAGCTACTCACTCCACCTACTGGAATGTCTTGATATTATTTGCACTCCATGCTTAAAGGCCAAAACTAGCAGCAGAAACATGTATGATGTAGTACACTAAATGTGCCTCGTAGAATATAGAATGCAGAGTGTGCCTCGGGGACGAATTTCACTGAAAATCAAATTTGTTCAAATCTCTCAAAAACTTTGCCATATGGAAGTTTGTTTCTGGTCCTCTTAAAATACTAAAAGAAATTTGGGGGTCCATACGCCCGCCTTCTTGTTTTCAAGCAATTCGACAATCTTTTATTTTTCTCACAGAGTATTCAGCGACCATATTGGATTCTAAAATGACTTAATTTTGGTAACATTTTGACCTCTATATCAAAAATTTTGAATTGTGACTCTTGACTTATTTCACTTTAAGTGTATTAAAGTGTTATCGAAACTGTAAGGGGAGTTAAAACATGTGACATATTCCTCAACTTTTTCATTACCATATTGATTTATGGGAGGAGTGTCAGGAAGGTAGGGCATGTATGGGACTACACTGGTTTTTGGATTGTTTTTACCCTTGGCCGAATTAAGTATAGTTCACCGACATCCGAGATGATCGTTTTTAACAGAAACGTTTTATTATAAACATACGTGTGAAAAAGGTCAGGTGCCTAATTGGATAATTAACAAAAAGGTGCATGTGACATGATATACAAGGTTGCCGAGATGTATCACCATGACCCATCTATATATACACCATACATCCCACCTTGATAAACTATACACAGTGGCGCCACCCCTGAAGGGGAAAACTGACCCGGAGCGATTTTTTCACCGAGTATAAAATCGCTCCAGGTCAGTTCTTCAAGGCAATTCCTGATTTTGCCAGTTCTGTAACCCGTCTTTTTTGTGTGAATTAAACATACCGTGTTACAAAATTGATATATATTCACAAGAATCATGAGAGTTTATTATCCACATTTTTTCGAAACTTTTTGAGTCGTTGAAAATACGTTATCTGAGAATGCGCTGAAAACGCTGCCGAAAGTTGGTCGTTTTGAAAAACAAAGATTCGTTTTCATACGGAAACGAAGTCGGTGTGAACGGGCGAAAATGGGGAGATTCGAAAACGGTCAGGTGTCTTGTAAACTATCGAAAACTCAATATTAAAAAAAAAACGCACAAATTTGTGCCGTTATGTTCGCGCATGTGCAAATTGTTCCGTCTTCGATGTTTCAATGTAAACGGTGAAAATTTGTCAGTCTATCGTGTAAACACATAAAATGCATTAAAGCGAATATGATATTAATTATTGAATTTTAGAGTTTTATTTGAAAACGTCGTTGTATAAATACAGTAAAGACAGCAATATTCGATTGACAGATATTGATTTATTTTACAATGTTGCAAAGTTTGGTGGAAAGAATATCGATTTTATCCCACCAAAGGTTACAATCATTGCACTCTCACTGTTTTATATCACTTTAAGGTCACGTGAAACCACGTGCACATGACGTGCATTAACGAGAGTTGTCAGATCGGTTCATTCTTCTGTCAGAGTGTTACTATTTATTTCACATGAAGAATTGAATTATCTAGTTGTAACTATTGAAACATCACTCTAACCATCAGATCTGTAGCAAAACAGAATGACAAATTCGATCGATTATGTAATTTTGGGTGCACCCAAAAATTGCCATTGATATCTAGTCTGGAGGCTATCCGTGGCTCCAAATCTCAAGATTCATCCCGTCTGCTAGCTCGATGAGAAATGGTGAACCAAA
>NC_135552.1:10169693-10204693 GCF_964340395.1 Glandiceps talaboti
GTTTCATTAATCTTGTAAATTGGTCCACGTGCTTCACCTGTGTCAGCCGTTACCTTGGTAACATCTCAGGTCCCAAGTTAGTATTCCGTTAGTATTTTACGACCACTCAAACCACCCCTATGCGATCACGACGCTCTCGTTGGCGATTTTAGAGGTATACATTTATTCTTGTTCCATTTATACAGTTAGTCAGTAAAAGTTAACAACTATAATTTGAGCAATGTAATAAGCTGTATACAGAAATCTCCATGTATTGGAGTTGTGTGTGTGCAATCGAGACAATGCTTTGTCATTCACCAGTAGTAACCCACACAAAGAGACGAGTTTTACTACGGCACTCACAGTTTCCTATCACTGATCAGTACGCGTTAGGCCAGGGGCGTTAGTATTCAGTGCTATGGAGCGAGGCGACGACTTTGTTTTATAGATGAAACGTATCAAAAAAGGCACGAACGCCGGACTGTCGACAGTCTAAAGCTTTAAGGATATTGAACATGAATGTATACCGCCAGTGATGTTTAGTTATTCTTTAGGTTTTTCGATATGTGTTTAACGATGACGAATCCCATCTGGGTAACGGTTTTTTCGGTGACACTTACTTATATTTCAACAAACCGTGTTTAGAATTATAGCATAACCTTGTGTCTTTGTGTGTTTGGCACCAAAAGCTTTGAAATATTTTGGTAATAGTGTATACACTCATTTCAATTGCAAAATAAGAGTGGGGTGGTATTTCTAGTGTACGATGGTCACAACACAGCAAGCAATAGAAGCTAAATACATGTATTATTAGGGAATTTGTACTGTCATTGAACTTTCTAAGTACACTGGAGTAGAACTACGTGAGTTATAGCAGCAATGTTTACGGTACGTGGCAGACGTACTAGTATATACGGATCTCAAGAAATGACACTGTCTGATAAGAAAACCGGACGCTTGCTCTCTAAGTTCAACATTTCGCTCGGTCTCGGAAATTCTACGTAATTCAGTATCTGCGGAAATGATGTTTGTCGTTTTATTCATTGACCAACGTTTAACACAGCCATGTCAAGTTGGATTGAAAAGAGCATGAATGTGTTGAATATGATAACACATACATACATACATACATACATACATACATACATACATACATACATCAATTTGATACTGATTATAATCGTAGAGTAATTGGTTCACGTATCATATGCCATGCACAAATTGTATAGTTTGTAATTGTTTAGACTACGGTTAACATTTGGTGTTTTAAAAATCAAAAGGTCATTTTAGGGTCATTTACATTAGATAAAGGCACATGTAGTATTTTTTCAATGAACATATTATCACAACTTATCTAATCAAAACATAACCTTTATCAACTAGCTAAGTCCTCAAATATTTTCTCAATTTGTTCAATTGTTTGACTCAGTCATAGAGGATCATACAGACGTGTCACTTTCCAGACTTGTTTGACTAATGAACCACCAGTCACAAAGTTTACACTTTTGGGGGAAACATTGTAGTGTGTTTATATGTGACCTTGAAGATGAAGGTCAAGGTCAGAAGTCTGTCAAAACAGTAAGCTTAACTCTAGCAATGAGCAGGTAAACATTTGAGTGATGTCTCTTGGTATAAAGTCATGGCTGTCAGGGATATGACTGATCACAGACGGATGGACGCATGAACAGACACACTCGGACAGACGCACGGGCGGACGAAAATGGGTCGATCTTATCATAGCGCGCGCGCTAGCCCCTCCGGGCTGTACCTGGTGGGGGCTACTAATTTAACTTAATGTAATATAATAGTATTTACTATTCCACTATAGCCCGACATGACGAAAATTACTCCTGTTTGATATAAGAATTATGGTTGAACGAAGGATAATCAGATATATATATATATATATATATATATATATATATATATATATATATATATATATATATATATTCAAATCCATGTATATATATATATATATATGCTACGTTGAAGAAGAGAGACGACACGTGGGGGGGGGGGGTAATCTGATTCCTTTCTATGTATTCACCTAACGTATAGTAAAGGTCCAACATTAATCACGCGGTATCTTGTGTCCACCAACTCTGTGTTGAATTAATGACATTCATACACATTTATATGATGATGAATACGTCTCTTTTTAAAAAAGGAAATCAAATTAAACAAAGTGAAATGGAAAACCTGTGATCAGAACGCGAAAACTTTGGAAATACTATACGGCAACGATGTGAAAGAGACACATGCGAAATGAACATCACGATGAAAATATTATTATAACCGTCAGCTGATTTTATGACGTAGAATAAATAGAAATGAAATACCTTTGAGTATGAAGGAAATACTGCACTTTATAATGTTGACAAATATAGACGAAACGGATGGAGATAAAAAAACAAAAAACCAAAACCAATCTGATCTAATTTGGTTTTCATTTTCTTTCACTTTTTTTCTGATAAAAATGTAACATTTCAAAAACTTTGGATAGCAAGTAATGTTATTCATTTATTTATTTATTTATTTATTATCAGTTTTTAAAATTTGTTATTAATTATTGCTAGTATTTTCACATGTGATGTGTAAATAACCAAAACTTTGAAGATTATGATGTCAAATTTATCACAGAAGTAAAAACCAAAATAGACTGTCAGAATTAAGGGGTTAAAAGAAGATTTCTGTTTAAAGAGACAGTCAAATGGGTTGTGTCATTAGAAAAAAAAATAAACCAAGCAAGGCTAATCCAATCATGAGTGTTGAGATGTCAATAACAATTTTGTTTTATACCATAGTATGGAACTGAAATAACCTGAGATAAACTTTAATGTATACCACGATGTCAGTCATTTGTGGTCTATATTATGAGGGGTAATATATAGTGATACCAAAATAGAAACTATCCACAAAACAAACATGTAATGGCACGACCAGGTGAAAGTGTCAAATCATATATGCAAATTAGTAATGACGTCATGTAATGACAATAGCGCTATGCAAATGACATAGTTTGACATCAATTGTTTGTATACCAGTAGCCACTACGTACTCTCATCACCGTCACCACTGAATTAATTTACTATTTTTATCAATATATACGACACATGCTACAAACACTGGTAGTAAACATATGTTTGCGATATTGAGTTATTTTCTTGTGGGTTTTGGGACGTGTCGTGCGCAGAAATGGAGTAACGAATTAACCCGGGTGTATCGTCCATTAACTTTGATACAGTTGTTTGAACGGATTTATTGATAGTAATAATTAGTATTGTTAAACGTAAGTATTGTGTCTTCTCATTTCGATCAACTAAATACCCTTTTAGTGAAATAGTGATATCATTTTGCTCGTTTATTGACTGTGTGTCGTATATCACAAAATATGTCTTTACGTTTCAAATTTTAAGCTGACCTTTATTTCACATAATTTATAATTTTGTGTTACGTTTCATTTCAACAACCAGAGTGAGGTGTGCCTTTCTTAATATTTGATGTTGTGGAGATTATTTTTATCGGAAATGTATCATATTTCTATCCTTCATTTTTTTCACACAACGATGAATATCATATGTTTTCTGTTGGTATATATTTGTGTCTCTCTTCGAATGTCTAGTCAGTCTGTCTTTCTCACCCATGCTTCCCCTCCCCATCTCTGCATGTCTTTATGCCTTTCTAGTCTGTCTGTCTGTCTGTCTGTCTATCTGTCTGTCTGTCTGTCTGTCTGTCTGTCTGTCTGTCTGTCTGTCTGTCTGTCTGTCTGTCTGTCTGTCTGGCACACACACACACACACACACACACACACACACTCTCTCTCTCTCTCTCTCTCTCTCTCTCTCTCTCTCTCTCTCTCTCTCTCTCTCTCTCTCTCTCTCTCTCTCTCTCTCTCTCTCTCTCTCTCTCTCTCTCTCGTCTTACTACAACTCAGAGGACACAGTGCATTATGCAACTTTAGTGCTATCAACCTCAACCTAGTACTAGGATCGGCAATATCAATATGGCATAAAGAGATCCTCGTTTAAATAGACAATGAATGTGATATCATCATTACAAATACATTCAAGTGATATGGGGTAAATTGTTTGACTGTTAAGTTAATTACATATGTCAGACAACTTTATTATTTGCGAAATAGCAACTCCATCACTGCTTCATTAGAAAGTGGTATGACTCCACCTCCAACGTAAATAATAACGCGGTGTTTCTCCATACTCTCCTAGGTAAGGCTGTAAGTATTGGATCCGATACATACAATTGACTGGGTATCAGAGTCGACTGTCAACTTTAGTAAAACCAGGAATTTGAATACAACTACACACCATGGCTATGTCACGAGAACGGGACTATCGCAATCGGGAATACCGCGATAAGTATCCGCGACACCAGCGTCATCATCAACAACCACAGGACCAAGCGATCGGAGAGTTGTTTGAAGCTTGCGATCTCGATGGGAGTGGATATATCGAAGAAGGTGAACTGGCAAATATCTGTAGCGACTTGAATGAGGAAGAAATTCACGACGTTTTCCGGGAGTTGGATAGAGACAAAGATGGACGTATCAGTATCGAGGACTTTGCCGAAGGATTTCAAAGCGTCAGTGATACTTTGTTGTCGCTGAGTCGAAAGAAACGACGTCTGCAGAGTCAGAATTCGTTCGCGGAATTAGATGCCTTTATGGTCAGACTTGGAACGGGATTTGAGCTACTAAACTGGTAAGTACTAAATGAAATTTTTTTATTGTTCTTTTTAAAACAAACGACCCCAGGTGAATCTTAGAATTCTTCTTACGTTACACATGTAACCATGGAGGTGTAAATCTTCCCTTATACCTCCATTATGTAACCACGGACAAGTAATGTCTGTGATGTACCCAACTACTATAACAGTGTCGCGCAGTGATATTTTAGATGCTCTAATGTTCTTCTAGGATAAAGGAACCCCACCATTATAATAAAACTTGTACTTTTTTTTTTTTCTTTTTTCTTTTTTTTTTTTTACAAAAAACACTTTTCGTTTATTTTTCACTTCAAGAAATGATAAACATGAGTTTCTTAGTTGCCATGTCAACACAGTAAAGTGTTGTTCGCAAATTTGAAAGACAACCAAGAGGACGATATTTCAAGGTATATTTCGATACATGAGGTTATTTTCTTATATGTCACTTTTAAAAAAAATATTGTCATGGAAACATGGTAGCGTTCATGATGAAATTAGACGTAAACCATGAGACTGTGTGACGCTGGCGACTGCTGAAATCAATATTTTTTTAAAGACTTGGGACGCTTAAAATTTACCTGATCACTTTGACGTATGGTCACAACTCCTACCCAATACTGCTCTTGTAGATTATTTATTTATTTTTGTCAAAAATGAAAACAAGTTACGTCATACTTCATGCTTCAATCATTTATTTTGTATTCATTTGTTTAACAACATTAAGCTTAGTTGTGATTAGTATACACTAAAATGAAATGATATAAACTCTGTTCTACTTCAAATAATCTGACCGGCTGTCACTCATATTCTAATCTCCATGACCAAAATATCATTTATGAATATCATTACGGGTTCATAAATATTCACAAAATTTAACAGCTGCAATAAGTTTAGCCCTCGACCCCATTTTCATAAAAGGTTAACTGGAAATAATGAGAGCGCCACCCTGCGATGAAGTGTATTTTGTTGTTTGCAATACAGGTATATATACGTACTCCAAAAGAAAACTACAAAGTCACCTGCGGTTTCCTTTGGAAGTAATATTCAGTCCATAAATATCTCTTAAGACTGATAGCCATTGGCATGTACAAAGCGGGGGTTCTTTTGTTTCAAAGCAACATCTGTTAGAAATGTACCTAATTTTTCATGACTGATGGCAAAATGCCAATATTTGACGCATGCGCATTTTGTAACCTCACAGACACCTGTTGGTATTTCAAACGTGATAAATGATTCACGTTTTCCAGTTTTATTGTCATCATCATCATCATCATCATCGTCATCATTTAAATTCTGACAAATTACCAGACGATTAATGTTGTGTTGAGAGATTCCAGGGTTGAAATATCTTCTTCTTTTTTAAATTGTGATTTGTGAACACGTTATGCTAAAATAACTTGGAGGCAAAAGTGAAATATTCCCCCCCCCCCAGCTCATTATTTTATTTTTAATGTTAGAGAGTGAAAACATAACATCAGCGTGTTTTCGTATTACTCGCAAAACCTGTAACTAAGAAGGAAAAGTCAAAATTTTGTTAGCACAAATTGAACGTGATGTAATTGTAGTTCCACGCATACACGTATACATTAATCAATTTGAGTGAACATTGCTTTGAAAGAGAGAGAGAGAGAGAGAGAGAGAGAGAGAGAGAGAGAGAGAGAGAGAGAGAGAGAGAGAGACAGAGAGAGACAGAGACAGAGAGAGAGACAGAGAGACAGAGACAGAGAGACAGAGAGAGAAAGAGAGAGAAAGAGAGACAGACAGACAGACAGACAGACAGACAGACAGACAGACACACACACACACACACACACACACACACACACAGACAGACAGACAGACAGACAGACCCGCCGACGAGTATGTAAATCAGGACCATTTTCATCGCATTGTGGATCCTTCGTTAAGATTACTGTGACCTTCATCAGTCATATATCATTTAGATATTTTGATAAATTAGTACAAGCTATTACAAAACAAAAGGTACACGTGAGTGGTATTAATACATCTTTATTTATAAACAAACATTGGAAGCATTAGGACTAAGCCCTGCTTATGCAAGAAGTGAGATTGGAAGGTCCATAATCCGTCTGATACTCCCTCCCTCCCTTCACTCCAAAAAATAGTTTCGTGTGCAAAATTTAATGCTTTTAGTATTTGACATTCTTACGTTATACATAGTCAGTCTTAGAAGTTACTCAATAAACCTTTGCCTAACATTAAATGAAATGACTATTATAATAATGGATGACATAATTACGTATTTCACGCCAGACAATTACGCCATTCTATTTGCACATCATTTACAATTAAGAGCTGAGAATTCTATATAATATTGTGATGACATGTATCGGCGGAACATTCGGAATAACGGAGATGGTAATAAATTCCCAGTTACTTTGTGTCTTTAACGGTAACGTTTATTCAATGTGTAGGAAATAGGAAAACTGTTACCTTAATTTCACACAATTTCACACCATTTTAGTTTTAAAAACAAAAAACACACACAAAAACAACAACAACAACAACAACAACAAATATTTGTTTTGACACTCTCTATCATGTTTATTCTATCCTGTGACCTCTCTAATAAATCTAAGGACACAAGTATCCATTATTTCAAAATGACACAAAAAGCAAAACTAAAACACGAAAACTTTGACCAGTCGAAAATACTTGTTTTAAAAGATAACGAAATCATGCCATGACATAGATGACTCAGAGACCAGGATATATTCAGATAAATGTGGCCCAAGGCCATGAACTTTTACATCATGATCAAATTAGATGGCGGCGAAAAATCATGAGCAAGGTCAGTAGTTTTTGGCTTTTAGGTTTTCAGTTATTTGTTCCAGAGAAATTGCGCAAGTGTCACTTTGTTGAATTTCTCTACAATTTAACATCTTTTCACATCATTTCAGTTAAAAATGAAACAAACGTTTGTTCCAATCCCCTGTTGTGTCACGGTGCAGTCTCCTTTCAAATATATACAATCAAAGGGTATGTTTGTACCCATGGTAAAGTTTCGAGGAGTGAGACAAAAAAAGGGGTGGATGGAGATAACGAAATCGTGTCTTGAAAACGATTATTCAGTGAACGGAATGTTCCGATAAATGATATGACCCAAGGTCATGAACTATCACATCATGATAGATCAGTTTAGAAATAATTGAAAGAAAACATTTGTGTCTCACTTTTGATTTTGGCAACCCTCCAAAACCGAAATATGTTCATTATACCGTGGCGGCAAAAACAAACCTTGTGACATTTGTTTTGAATACAACATTTAACCCGTCGGCGAGTACAATACCGTATTGTTCGGATAACTTCGAGACCAATTGTTCGTGAAACAGTCAAAAGACCGTGGGAATAATCACAGTTCTTTACGTCTGAACTTGCTTTTTTTTTTAAATCGCTAGCCATAAAGAAAATAAATGAATACATATGTCTTCCATTATTGTTGACGTACTTGTAAGCCTTCAAGTTGTACCCTTCTTTGACGGCGGGTGTACAGAAATGCAAGACTTGTACGAATTCAAGGTGTGCGTATGAGGCCCAAATTTCGACCATTTTATCTTCGCACTATTTCCAAAGGTGACCTCCAAATTCATGGCTGATGAACTTTGTCTAACTTTTGTTCTCCAGTCCCGGATTGAATTTCCAAATATTATCACCGATAAAAACCATACCTATCAAATAGATCTTGCACACACCTTCTAATACCGTATGGTTATATTTATGATAATTTGTCAACTTGCAAAA
The DNA here is from genome assembly GCF_964340395.1 of Glandiceps talaboti. Classification (NCBI taxonomy): domain Eukaryota; kingdom Metazoa; phylum Hemichordata; class Enteropneusta; family Spengelidae; genus Glandiceps; species Glandiceps talaboti. Next base: position 10,178,160 of record NC_135552.1, read on the forward strand.
TAAGTGGGCTAAAAATTCCAAATTCTTACAGAAACAAAAATATTACATAAATGTTGCACAATCATTATGAAAAAAATGCTGGTATAACAGGAATGCTGTATATTTACACATCAATTAATTAAGCTTTGTGCACCGAGGAATATGCCATGTATACCGTAGAAAGTCTGTTCGTATTTGTCGTAAAATAAACAGAGACATATTGTATGGACACTAAATAGACAAACTAGATACATTATCTAGTTGCCTCCTGGTCAGACATTGTTGTGAAAAAAAATTAGAAAATGCTCGTTCAGCATAATATATATTCCAGTCTTGTAAATTGAGGGAATATTGTGTTGTGTATACATTTGTACGATGGATTCTATTATTTCTTGACTCTTCAATACTTCAAGAATTTCTTTTATTTTCGAGTTTCTGAATGTTACCTATTTATGCAGCAATTAAATTTAAAAAAATTAAATCTACTTAAATTTCGTCAGTACCAGTAGAAATATTTTGTATCAAAAAATAGTCTTCCAGCAATTTCATGTACGTATTTTACTAACATGATTTTATATTTGTAAAAAAATGTATATGAATTTTGGGTCAAATATATAAATTTTACAAAATCCGGGTTTCATATTTTTTTGTATTTAGTGGTGGATATATTCCGTACGCCCTGCACAGATAGCAACTCATAGTAGGAAAGCAACAAGTGCTCGAGAAAAATCTTCTTTGAACAATCGGTTCAATAAAATATGATTATTTTTAGAGCCACTTTTGTTGTTAGATCATGTATTCCTGGTCGACATTCTGTTTTTTATTATAATAATGTCATTTTTTTACTATCGTCATGGCATGTCATGTTAAACATAGGCAACATCTGCCACCAGTGACGTCAGCTTTTATATCTCATGCAAATTTCTGGCACACCGTTTGTGTACAAGTACCAGACCACCTAGGTTATTGATTAATAGTTGGTATCCGAGTTTTGTGGCCGATGCAAATCACTGGTAGTTAGACGCAGTTTGGAAGAGTTAGGGTGACTGGTTTTGAGTACACAAGCCGTGCTCAGGCGACATATGTATTGGAGTTGTGATTACCGATATGTCGGCGGTCGGGCTACGGGAACAGCTATGTAGCCAAAATAAGACAGAACTGACCTCGAGCCCGTGAAAGGAGGGCATTTCTTATGCTGTAATTATGCCACAATGAGCGAAGAACGGATTGAAAATTTGTTCGAGGCCTGCGACTTAAACGGCAGTGGGTACATAGAAGAGGACGATTTTCAAGCACTATGTGGGGACCTGAAACTACAGGACGGAGAATTAGACGAAGTTTTCCACGAACTCGATCGAGACGGAGACGGAAAAATTAGTATCGATGACTTTACAAAAGGATTTCAGAGTGTTCAAAGTTTATTTTTCCGTAAACGTGCTGTCTCTAGTAGTACGACGAATTCTCCACAGCCAACGAATAATAATCAGTATTCTCCCGATGCGGCATGGGATTCATTTTATTATGAGTATGGGAACGATCTGACACAATTATCAAGGTAACGTGGAGTACAAAGCTATACTTTTAAAATACTGTGTAAACTTTTTAATGTTCTTGGAACAGCCTTGGCGCCGTTTTTACCGCCGTTGCCTACCACGGCAAGTTTGGTGTATAAATAATTAATGATGGCTTCGTCAACTAAACTAGTCAGCGTTGACCATAGGTATGCGTTCTATAGTTTGCATTGTACACATAAAATATTTAGCGCTTGAAAAAACAACGCACTCGGTATTTACGGAGACTGGGCAATCAAAACACTTTTAAATAACGCAGTGCTTTCAGTTTAGATTCAAATTTAACCCTTCAAATGCCATATTGGTGGGAGTACGTTAATTTCGATACGATCATGATGACAACGTGTTTGTTTCGAGTTGTTACCGACGCTGTGAGTCTTTACATGGAGTCTGAAATCGATCAATTTGACACCTTTTGTTTTTAGTGGTCCGTTAGGTTGAAGTGCCTCAAACAGTTCGTTAAAGGATAACAAACAATGTCAAATCGAGACATTTTTAAGACACTTCTCACCGGATAAGAGAACTGGTGATGATTCAGAAATACCCTCACAAAAATGAAAATTAACAGTAAATATAGATTTGCGTGGGGTCGTCCTTTCCTCTGTGACCATTTGTCATCGAAGGTTGACATCGGCAAGCGAATCAATATATCTCGAAAGGCAAGGAGACGTGGCAGTGTTGTTTATACATTTACCAAACGAAAAATTTCGGCCACTTAACCTAGTTTTTTTTTCAAATTTGCTCAAGTATATTTACCATTGTGTTTATACCAATAGAATGCTATAATGATGTAGACGAAGACAGTGTAAACCATTGACGAAAAATAGTTTATTGTTGTGTTATTTAACATATGGTAGAAAGGGTCGATGTCGCATAGAGTTTTCGCATTGTAGCTTCGGGTCACTCGCACGTATTCAACGGTATTGTACCGGGATGCGTCAATACTTTGATAGTGCAACAATTCTACTAGAACATGTTTTTTTTTTCTTTTTGTCCTGCAAATACGTTAACGCGTATATATCGCAGTAAATTACAGGCAGGTAGACAGACCTATTGTGTGTCTATTCTGCCCGGGATATTTTTGAAGCCCGTTCAACCGAATCAATTATTAAATGGAGAGTTCAAGCAAAACTACTATCAACCCTGGATGATAATATGAGTGTCAATGATTTAATTAAATCTAAGGTTTATACAGTCGTATTATTAATTTTGTAGTGGCTCACTTCTACACATCGTCTAGAAGAGTAAATATTTTCTGTCAAACGTTTTTACAAGGAGGACTGGAGTCACGTATACTAAGACAGTCACACTTATCTATTTACATCGCTTAGAAAGATCTCAGCAAAGTCGTTGCCATTATCAAATTGATACATATTTAGTTATCTAGCTTGTAGTGATTTGGGTACACATTATGGTTAACACGATTCTGATTTTTGTCAATTGAATACAAATTTCTGAATTTCTTCCCCTCTGCTATACTAGCTGTTTTGGTGATATTACCGAATCCAGTCTAAGCATCGTTCAAATCTTCCAAATCCATGAAAGTTTGACTCAAATTATACAGAAATGCGAAATTATCAAAATTCGTTAGATATGGTGTATACGTGGTAACGATTTGGTGTCCAACCACTATATCGATATATACAGACAGAGATATGTAACAAATTCAGCAGTAATTCGACCATAAATGGTTACCAACAAAGTCACATACCTGTCATTGGATTATTCGTTATTTTGACTATGTATCTAACAATTCAAACATCAGCAAGAAGAGAGAATAATAATTTAAAAAAAAAAAAAAAAAAAAAAACCGCTCAGCACCAACCTATGATACTCTGTGATATTTTCAACTGTGAAAGGGTAAAAATACCGAGTTTGTTCTGTTGTCTGCTCTCAACTGTAGCTATGTCAAGAACACTCTATATACCATGTCGGTGTTTGCTTGCGGAAAGCCCACTCGTAAAAGTAATATTATAGTATTACGATAGCTTAATAGACCAACTCTAGTTGAACGGTTATTGACAGGAGACAATGTTATTGAAATGTAACAGTTTTTAAATATCCGGAACATGAAATGTACACAATAATGTGATACAATCAATGGGCGTACACGTACTGATATCAATTCAATCAGTACATACTTTATAGTGTTCTCTTATAATTTAATCTCTTTTGAGAATTTGATTGACAGGACAGCTCTCGACGCGCCGTGGATACATGGGTGTAATTTTGATCACAGGGGTTCCATGTCAGTTTCATTCTGACGATCTACGTGGAAAATTCCAATTTCCCTGCCGTGAGGTGAATAGAAATGGCCCACGCATCACGTGAAAACCACCTGTTGTATTTCAAGAAAACAACAACATTTAGAAATTTACAACCGTGCACGCATATCTTAACTTAACACGCACGCTGCCGTCCTAAGCCCTGTTGACATGGTTGATATAGTTTTAGTTAGAGTGACGTCTGCCATATCGTGCAATTAATACAAAAGATTTCATCGCGTTCACTTTCACATACAACGCACGCATGTTCCAACACGTTCATTTCCCACATTGCTCGGTGTCACTTTCTCTTCGTGAGCAGTCGCTGTATTACAATAGTCAAGAACCCGTAACAAAACTATGCACCTTTGTTTGGTATCAAATTACAATGTAGCTTACTCGCAACTCGAGGGTCGTCAATTTTTACCTGGGTAATTAACATACACTATTAAAGTATCTCGCAGGATAATTCTGTAAAATTATGTCGAATCAGACTCGGGAGCTAACGAAATAACATAGTCACTTTACTTGTGAATTTGGAGCTCGGCCAAATGACTTTTGTTGAGAATTCCGTAATACATACTGATTAATCTGAAAGAATTTAAACCTTTTTTGGAGTACTCTTTGACCTTTGAACTCGTAGACACACAATGAAATAATGCCATCGTATTTAAAAGGTCAAAACAAAAGACGGTGATGAGAATAAGTAGATGGGACAATATCCGATTATTACGATTTAATAGATATTTGTATTCGACTGTGTACATTTCAAACACCCTTTCAAGTGTATTGTTAACAATGTAAATCTGACTTAAAAACTACATTAACCGTCATTATTATCAAGTCGAGTCTGAAATACTACAAATTGTTGACTTTGTCAAAACAGTTCAAACAGACCACAGAGATAGCTATCGCCTAAATTTACGAAATAAATAAATGAACGAACAAATAAATGAATAAATGTATAGACAGATAGACAGACAGACAGACAGACAGACAGACAGACAGACAGACAGCTAGGCAGACAGACAAACAGACAGACAGATAGATAGATAGATAGATAGATAGATACACGAGTGTGTGAGTGAGTGAATGAATGGATGAATGAATGAATGAATGAATGAATGAATGAATGAATGAATGAATAAAAAATGTCTGCAGATCTGAGGTTCCTATTTTTTCTCTGTAGCTGGCCATCTTCGAAATTAAAAAAAAATCTTTCAACCCCCCCCCCCCCTCATTATTTTTCTGTATTGGTGGTTACATTTCCTGATTATTTGCTTTCTAATCGAACCATCACACTAATTGTCTAAGGCGGTCTAGTATCACCATTCATTCTCTCTCATAAAGCCGAAACATTGGTTCATTTACTTTACTGTTAAACGTACTGAGACCGTGCTATCGAGTTCCGTCAATTGAAAAGGAAACTTAATTGGCAATGTTAATATTATCATTAGAATAAGTATTCATCATAATTATTTTTATTATTATTAATTTAATTACATTTTATTGGACAAGGCTATCAATTTTCATATTCTTTATTAAATGTCGATACTACATTTCGATCAGACCATGTTCTGTAATACATCCAAGCATCTGTTGGTTCTCAGCATATTATTGGTGTATTTAACATTTTGTCTTGATGAAATCGGTAGAGTTCACCGGGTTAACACGCAATAAGATAGGGAGTATTCTTGTATATATAGTTATATATGTGATATCTGGATGAGTTAAGCTTAATTAAGTTTGTCGGATTTACATGCAAATATATAGGGAGTGTTTATGTATTATTAAAGTTGTCTAGACAATTTATTGTTAGGTTGTAGACGTGTACACCGGATAACAAAATTGTATTTTCTGTAATAGAAGAATGATTTATATTATTTTCGAGTAACCGTAATATGTTTTAATCACCACGTGAAATCACGAGATCTACTATTGTGATGCAATTTTCAAACTGAATGAATAATTCGAAGACATTATTTTTAGGTACACGCAGAAATTTGTCAGGCATCAGGGTGGTAATGAAACGGTATTTATATCACGAAAGACAACACTTTATGATGATTTCACACTCACCGCAAGACACAAATCTACATGAATATAAAATGTTGTGACAACACTAATTGAGATTTATAGATAAAATACATTGTCCGAAGTTGCACTTTTTGTGATATAAAAATAATTCGATTTCAAAATCGTTCTTGGACGGTTAAAAGACATTCAATTTATTTCGGTTGAGTTTCCTCTGTCACTTTGCTGTCAATGTAGATGCAATTAATTTCCTGTTTTGTAGGCGTGTGTTTTGTTGTTAGTGTAGACGTAAATACGTGTGTAAATTGTGTGTTTTGGCATCTCTCTCCAACCTCTATGGTTTTGGTCAGTAAATCTTAAAGACGACACGGCTTGGTCTTATGTCACAGTTCATAGCAATGTACAAATTTAATTCAGTACAAAGGTTATGCCATTTAACCTTCATTGTGCTCGGTGACATCAGATGAAATTCCGGTGAAAGTAAACAGTCTCCCGAGAAACGAAAGGTCACACCTATGCATTTTTTTTACTTCGGATTTCATCGGCTCAAATCGCATTCCGAAAGCCGAACCCTTGGTTATTCATCTACAAGAATCGTGTTTAGTCACTGAGTCAGTTATACTTACGTTCTGTCACCGTGACAGTCAATTTCATTCTCGTCGTCGTCGTCGTCGTCGTCGTCGTCGTTGTCGTTGTTGTTGTTGTTGTTATTGTTGCTGTTGTTATTTCATTTCTTTATCTTTTATTTCAAACCAGCGCTAACAATTGTTGAGGAAAATATATTTCATGAGAATATTTGGAGGAACTTCGTACCATATAAATTATGAAATTAACAAAAAATTTGTCAGTATCAATTGTAATCGGAAACTCCAATCAATGGGCAACATTAAGCAATGCGTAGAAACGTCAGGCTTACGTTCACATGCCGTCTTTCCAAATGTTTTTTAAAAAACACTAAAGTAAAACTAACATCAAGTGTAAACAACTCCCAAGTGTTTGCGTAACTGACAGTTTTATCTATGTAACATTTTCACCTCTCTTTTAAAAATATTTGGATCAAAAGTGCCCTTGAGTGATAATTTCATCAATGCTTCGTTACCTTGGTTACAGAACGATGAGGGAACTGATAAATTCCTTTTCAACTCGCAATTGTGTGAAAAATATCTGGAACTGGAAATTGTAACAAAATAATGAAATCGACATTCCCATACAGTTAGTCATTGAAATGAACAGGAAACGACAAAAGAGATAGAAATCTTGCAAATCTATCACCATGGAAACAAACTTCAATTTGTTTCCGCTCCATGGAATGCATAACTTTTTTTTTACTTAGTCGCCATTTCGTCCACACAGTATGGTACTAGTACAAAGATCGACTGAGATAATTACTCGTTTCCATGGCAATCAAAAGAACTGCTTGCGTTATCAATTGTATACTTTGAATGAGATTATAAATTCTATATTTATTGATGATATTTAATATTGACAACCAGCTGTGCCGTCGTTATGCGCAACGAAACAATAAAAACCGTATATCATATTGGAAGTGATAATGCGATACCCGTCAAACCCAAGTCATGATATAATATTCAATTTTTCATTTATGTGACGGCTCTACCCCCCCCCCCCCTTCTCGTCCATTCGAGCGTTAATTGGACAAATACAACACAAGTATTACATCCTTATCACCTTTGTCGCATCAAACCGAAAATTTAAAGCTGCACTAGCGGCAACTGCGATGTTATTTTTCGACCACACAACAATATATCTTTAATTTGCTCAAAATGGCTACTATAACAACAAATTGAATGATGTATATTTTGTTCATTTGATGTCAATTTTCGGGTTGAAATCGTGATCACCGTTGGGGGCGCTGATTTTAGGGGACAGACCCAAAAATCAATTTGTTTGATTTATTGTACCATGTTCTATATACAGCTACACAAATACGTTTTCCCTTAGGTGATCTAATACTGTACTTATTATAATTACGAGTAAGTCATTTTATTCAACAAAACAAGTGTACGTTACCGAGAGCGAATTGCAACCTGATCTTTCCGACTTTCGGCGCACAGGAGTTTGATACATTCTAGAGCCACAGTGCAACGGTTTTGTGAGTGCTGTCCATTCTCGCAAACCATAGCTATTATTTCTTCCAGTAGGGACTGGCTCGTTAAGAACAGGGTACCGTAAAACGGTCGTGGTTTGCGACGATGGTGCTGTCAAATAGCGTTCAGTATGCACTGATACCTAAAGGATGCGTAGTGGTCAAGTGATCGAGTTTTGTATACAATCACAACCATGCAGTGCATAATTTTGTTGTGATGATAATAATTTTTGGTGCAGACCTGAAATGCGTATTCGTAATACACGAATTGTTTTGTGGATACAACCGTTCATTTGTTAAAAAGAGGACAAAATGCGGATGTGCTGAAACTGCTTTTTACAAAAAGTGAGAAAATGTGTAATTTTCAAAAGTTTATGGTGACAAAGCTTAGAAACGTATAGATGTAGTTGCTGTTGCAAAAATATTCTGAAGGAGTTTATCGGTCTTCAGCGAAGGTTTGGTTGCTTTTCGCTAGCGAAAAAGAAAAGAGTTACATGTAGTCAATGTGGTTTTAACTGGCCTATCAGAACAAGACGCTTGGCAGAAATAAAGAGAACTAATTTATTACTGAAAATTGTAAATGTGATCGTTCTTTTAATCAGACTTTGACAAGAACTCATAAATGTAGACTATTTTGTAGGGTTTTGATCTAAAATAGATGAAGGAAATGACAAAATTTTCAAGAAACTCAAGGATTTTTATTCCATGAAAATGCTTGATCTGACTTGACCGAATTCGAACCAAGCTATTTACGTCCAACCTTCACTTGTTGAACGAGGTCACTCAGGGTTACAGCTATCAAAACACAAACGTTGAATATATGAATCCACAAATTTGCAAAATTGTATTTTGATAAAACCGCGAACAGTCTTATAAATATCCAAATCAGTTTTCGTTTCCTGCATAAATTAATCTCTGAAAAAATATTAATTTTATTTATATATAGGATTATACATTTCTCGTTAATTTTTTTTAAAGTGAAACTAAATCGCCCACTTTAATGGCCTCGAGCATACATGTTACCATGACATGAATGTAATTGAAAATTGAAGTGAGATAGGGCAGGTTGAATTGTACCATATGGCGTTCCAATTATTCTTTGACACCATTTGTCAGTAAAGATTTACACAAATTATATCGCTTCTACCTCAAACCAAAATGTACTTAAATTATAAGTCACGAACAGAAAAGGTTGGAAATTAATTTCTATGAACCTTGACTTGGTTTCAGTAACTCTATGTGATTACATCATTACACAGGCTATCGGGCTTTAAAGGGTTCAACAGTGAGAAAAGACAGATTTCTCCAGAAATAGTGATTTTGTTTAATTTGTCAATATTATAGTTTTTATCCAATTTATCCTCGATTGAGGTTCAATATTTTACTTTCCGGACATAAATATGAATTCACTTTTTTATATTTTGAATGTATTATTCTTAAGATTGATGATAATATGGGAACGGGAGACAAAATTTAGTTACCTAGCAACCAGTCGCCCCTCCCACAGTCTTTTAAATCAGCTAGCAAAATTCTGGGAAAGTGGTTCAGATTTTAGTAAATGATAACATTGTAATTGGCTTCTGATAAAAAGCAAAACATATACGAACGTTTTGTGTGTTTGAAAGGACGGGTCCTCTCTTCAATAGTCACTTATATTTGAATAATATTCTGAAATATACAACATCTATCGAAGAAGGCAATAAACTGAAATATACAACATCTATCGAAAAAGGCAATAAACTGAAATATACAACATCTATCGAAAAACGGCAATAAACTGAAATATACAACACTATCGAAAAACGGCAATAAACTGAAATATACAACATCTGTCGAAACGGCAATAAACTGAAATATACATCAATCGAAAACGGCAATAAACTGAAATATACAACATCTATCGAAACGGCAATAAACTGAAATATACATCAATCGAAAACGGCAATAAACTGAAATATACAACATCTATCGAAACGGCAATAAACTGAAATATACAACATCTATCGAAACGGCAATAAACTGAAATATACAACATCTATCGAAACGGCAATAAACTGAAATATACATCAATCGAAAACGGCAATAAACTGAAATATACATCAATCGAAAACGGCAATAAACTGAAATATACAACATCTATCGAAACGGCAATAAACTGAAATATACATCAATCGAAAACGGCAATAAACTGAAATATACAACATCTGTCGAAACGGCAATAAACTGAAATATACAACATCTGTCGAAACGGCAATAAACTGAAATATACAACATCTATCGAAAACAGTGACAATAAACTGAAATATACACCATCTATCGAAAACGGCAATAAACTGAAATATACAACATCTATCGAAAACGACAATAAACTGAAATATACAACATCCATCGAAATCGACATACTAAAATATACAATTACGTCTATCCAAATCGATAATAATTGCACTGAAATATACAACATCCATCGAAATCGACACGATCAAACCATTTTCTTTGTGACGATCTGTAAAGGGATAACAGAATATTGGCAATTAGATTTACTTTGTACCTTTGTCGACATCGGGCATGTTATTGTATTGCAGTTGAGTACAGTCTTTTGTCCAGCCATGTAATTGAAATTTATATCAGGGTTTATACAGGAAAGTGTCCTCACTTATCTCAAATTAATATCTTCCGTGTACGCAACAATCGAAGCAATTTCCTCCGGTAAAAAAAGAACCTTTTGTCGGAATTTCAATAAGAAAAGAAGAACGGAGTGCGTGCTTTAGGGATAAGTGTATTTAGTTCTTTAGTTCTCTCTTTTTAAAAGTAACAATGATGAAAGGCAACAATAAATACAACAACCGTGATTGACATAACTGTGAAATGAGAAAATGTCACGTATTTACTTTTTTTGCTGACAAAATTATCTCTTTTCGTTAACAATAAGCTTAAGAACGACTGGACTGTACACTGCTTTTGCGTAAATTTGGTGTTATTTGAAGAATTGTAATTCCTGATATTGAGAGACTTCAGGGTCGTATTAAATATGGTATTGTTTTGGGGTTAAAATGTCACATAACTAGAAATACATACGACAAGTACGAGGCGTATATTTGCCATTAAAAGATTTATCGATTCAAGAAGTAGTGTGAACCCTTCCAAATAAAAGCATGTATGAACAAACAAACAAACAAACAAACAAACACACAAACAAACACACGCATTGTTTTAAGTTAATGAACTGCTTTTCAGGTAGATTTCATTTTAGCTCTTAGTCAAAATTCCGACCTACGTGTTGGGATTCAAACAAAATGGCCTTATTGCATCGTTTAGCAGCTTACTGATAATCCACTACAGGTTGTTGAACCTGTTGTGCTGATAGCTAGCTACCGAATGAACAGAACAGACTTATCATTGTACAATCAACGAACAAACTGTCAAAAAAAGGCGGCGATGGATTTGTACATCTCTACCCTGGCGATGAAACACGTGGCAATCGGTAGTCTTTATTCACACCCTCCACCACATAGACATTCAAGGGGTCTCGGTATTACAAGGGTGCTTCATCTGAAATATACACATTTTGATCTTCGAAGTTTTGTGACTGGAAAAGTAACAGCTGTACGTGTCGCTGGGGTATGACTCACCGTGGTGAATGGAACCACAGTAGTGTCAATGATATAATACATATCTAGGTTAAATATAACAATATTGCCTTTTGTCACGTTTTTGTTATCAATGACTCCACAAATGAAAATTTATATTATAATATTTTTCACAAAATTTTACAACGAGGATAACAATCTGAACAAATATAAAAATAGAATACAATTAATTAATTATAGAATTTGAAAAAAAATAGAAAAAATCTGACCGCTAGTTGAAAAGATTAATGAGTTCGTGTCATTTCAAAATTTTGTTGACAGGAAGTAGCCTATCAACAAAATCTCAACGACTGTGACCTGCTTAGTGTCTGTTGACCCCAATACATACATTACACTGATTATAAATAAATGATAACATGTCCAGTTTTGGTAGAATATCATCTCTATCATAGTCAGGTGAGATATAACTAATCAGTATGCAGACATATTGTGTAGTATATTTATTTGTTAATGTCATTCTAATTTATTTCATTTTATAGCTCCGCCCCAATACGTAGTTGTGGTGACGTCACCGATGCAACAGTTGTTCTACAGCATTGGTTAAATTATGGTGACGGTCATATAGGTGCACCACTATAAAAGAAAACAGAGATCCTACCTCGACATATCCCCAAGACTTACTCTGGCCTTACTATCTCAAATGCTATTATTAGTATTAAGGCTAAGATTTAGGCCTCTGTGGCTAACCTGGACATATAGTAGCAATTCATGATGTATCAAAAATCATCAGTACTCCAAAGTTACACATTACGTGATGGATAAAGGGGAACTTTTTCTGAGCCTAATTGGGACCAAAGTCTATATTTTGATGGCTCAATCATTTACTTCACCATATACTTCATTTATTACCCCCCCCCTCACCCCAACAACAGACAGTCTTGTCAGTAATGATGTTACAAGTTTTAATGTTTCAACATATTCTATTCATTTGAGTAAGTTTCCTATCACTCAAAAATTAAAATAGTAATAATTAATACGATCTAGATTTTTATAACATTTTATAAATTTTGAAGGTGTAGGAAAACAGTTTTAAAAAATAAAGGAAAAAAACAGTAAAAAAGCTCCACATTTTGTTTTGCTATGGAGGATTGGTCCTCAACTGTTAATATTTTACAGCCACATCTAAATCTTTTAAATTCTTTCCACTTCACTGAAGGTAGGAAGACTTCAACGTTATCAAATTCTACATCAAATTACTTTGCATTGAACTCAAATTTTAATCTGTGTTTATATTTATGATTTATTTTAATCCTTACGATTTATTTTTAATATTTTTGAACAAATAAACGAGGGACAGATTACTCTGTACCAAATGAGGTCGGGTACACTAAGGTCAGAGTAATGTAATCGAATCGTGAATATTGCGAATTTAAGCATACCGTATGTTTAACAGCGATGCGACTATGCTTTATTATCACGTGATCCGGATCTGTTGGTTACAAATAATCTAGGAAAATTACCGCTTTTCGTTTCTGTATACTGTTGGTAACCGTCCATATGTTGCATATGGAGGAAAATGACATTTGCATATTTACACAGAAACTGATGATGGATATAATATCGGATCATATTTGGTGTATGCATAAGACTATTAATCACTGTCTGTGGCTATATATATATGACTCTTACGTGTACTACTGATGTAGTATAATTCACTATTACAAATGTATTGAAAGTAAATCTTAGAATTGGGAATGAAACAGGCAATTTTGATCAATGTCGTCATGACCACTAACATTGCTGCCGACTGCATGTACTGTTTTTTTTCCTTCAAAATGTATAATATGAAGAATATAGTGTCGTATTAAATGTAAAATTAATTTTTGTCAAACCATATGTTAACTTACAAAATACCAACTGTACCTAAAATGAATTGTTTCAAATGTCACAATTTGTACCTATGATGTTTCTATTATCATATCACCATGACAACCTTACATAAAACAATTACAATTTTTTCACGGCACCAGCGTATTTCAGTATCCTTCTGTTCACATTTGATGACATGTGATATTTAAGGCCATGAAATGTATTGACTATTGTCTACCAGGTCGACGTATTTACACACACAATACGGTAAATATGGTATATTTCACAATATAATAGCATCGGTATGTAAATTTGTACACGTGAATTTGCATAACAAAGCATGTATACATTTACACGGAAAATGACAGTACGTTATAATATTTTGAGAGATAAAGTTACTTCTACGAATAAATATGAAATGGCATTGGTCCAGCAATATGTAAAGGGAATAAGTTATGAATTAATATATATTTTTAGGTAATGTTAATTTATTCGTCCTTTTGAAATAAGTTTGATTTTGAACTAACATTTTGATGATATTTTGCACCTATACATTCGAGGATTATTTCCTTTAGTTCTATTTTTATCTATACATAAGTCAGTCAACATGATTGAAAAATACCGTTTTTGCTCGTGTTCATGAATGACAATCCAATCGTATTTTATCATTGTAAGCTGAATTGAATTGTTTATTCACCAGATACAGAAAATATTATGTACATATCAAAGAAGTTATTCTCAGCTAAATTTCGCTTGACAATGCGTGGCGTGAGAACACATATATTGTAAACCTACATTGTTGTTTCGAAGTTAATACAGTGAAATGAAACTAACATATGTCAGATGACAGCTGTCATTCTACTTATCTTTCTCACATTTCATCCATTTGAAAAAAAAAATTTTGCTTATTTATCATTATTTCTGTTGTATTTTCGCTTCAGCCAAGAACAAGTATGTGAGTTATATCAGCAACTACATGCATCAGATGTACCTCAACTACTGGCCTTGTTTGAGACGATCATACTTGGTGTAACGAAGGACATGAGGTCCCATCAGTCAGAAGTTGCGAGATTAGAGAAATCATTACGAAGGTGGGTAGTTCATTTTAGCCGCGTGAGGGCGCTTGTCAGGTTATCTGCAACAGATCAACGAGTAAAAGTCACCCAGGGAATCGATATTGCTATTGTTGTAATCGTTGCTTATAAAATTATATTCTTGGGTCAATTTTATGAAATATTGGTCTTTCGGAGATCGTGCTTTACTAAAGTGTTTTATTTCAACAAGTTTCTCGTTCACACAGTTTAAAGGTGTAATTAGACCATTTTATAACACATATGTGTTGTGCCACATAAAGTTGTGTTTGATTGTGGCGAAGTCGACGATTTACAAATTAATATTCCATATTATGCCTTTTTCAGGACAAATGATATCCACCAAGATCATCTCAAACAGTTGGAAGATGAAATGGATGCACAGATGCTTCGATTAGAACAAAGAATACGCAAAGAGGTTAGTACATCGCACGGCTCTTTCAACTGATACTAGGGAAAAGGGAGGGGAGGGGCGGTCGACTGTCATGGAAAATATAAAGCCAAATAGATTTACAGAGGCAAAAAGAATTACACTTATTCTAGCCAGGATTAATTTCAAATCCAATCTATATGCACCCCCCCCCTTCCCATGTCACAAAATGAAATATGCCAATTGACCTTTGAAATCGACGTCACGTAAAAGGTAGACTGTGTTGAAAGGGAAGGTAAGAGCGCCCTCAACGGCTAGAGAAGAAAGATCCTGAGACCAAATGCCTGTATTAACATAGTATGTTTTTTTTAAAAGTAACCATTCTTTTCCCCAAGGTATATTTCCTTTGCTTCAAGCATCACTTTACATGTCATGCTAACAGTTTTCTGAAATATTATGTTTGTTTACATAATTATTTTATTCTATATTATTAATTCTAGGAGAGGGAAAGCTCAGAACTTGACAAATTAGAAATGCGACGACAACTAGAAGGTGAGATCACCGAGTTGCAGGCCAACTTAAAACGATTTCACAAGGTAAGATATTATATGATAGCATTCAGTATTTGAAAATATGTGATATTTCAACAACTACTAATTAATGAATACATTTGGTTTATAGAGTAGCATATACTTGTTTGTTCCAAGGCAAATTAAAGATGGACAGACTGTTTTTAAGTTCCTTTTTACATTATACTATAATAGGAGAGTGGATTCTGATATATATGTACACACACTCAAATTAAACGTATGAGTGTATGTACGCATAGATAGACAGTGAATTTGTTTTGGATGGATGGATGGATGGATGGATGGATGGATGGATGGATGGATGGATGGATGGATGGATGGATGGATAAATGGATGGAGGGGTGGGTGGGTGATTGAATGAATGAATGAATGAATGAATGAATGAATGAATGAATGAATGAATGAATGAATGAATGAATGAATGAATGAATGAATGAATGATAAATAACTCCTGTTCCTGATTTCTGTTTTTCAGATTGAAAATAGATTTAATAAGGACAATGGTAGAGACGAACTAGTCAATGGTCTTAGGAAGCAATGTGAAACTATGATGCAGGAAAATCGACATTTGAAGAGTAATCTAACAGAATCCCAGACAAATCTTTTCATACTACAGAGTGAACTAGCCACAAGACAGTCTGAATTCGAAGAACAGCAAGGCGAGATATCAAAGTAAGTAAATTTTGGACGTCAGGGGGAACTCTAACCAACATTAACCAACTACACTACACATGTGCATATACAGGGTACAAGTGTACATCAGAAGTGTTCGTCTTAAGTGTTCGACTTAAGTGTTCCGCTTGCATGTTGCTCGACTCTTTCTAATTCTAACATGTCAGGGTCATTAATATAAGTACTTTTGCTTTTTTTTTCTTCAGCGGAAAATCAACCTTGAATGATTATGAACAAGAGCAAGAAAACCTGACAAGGCAGCTACACTTGCTACAGTAAGTTAACAACTACGTTACTCCAGTAATGCTAGTATAGTATAACGGTGGATTCGGTTTGTTACCAGTTCCAATGACTACCAAATATAGCCAAACAGGCTAAAGATACTAGTAACCTACAGAAGTTACCTAGCAACCTGGTGTTGCACTTGTCGTTTTCTCGTTTCACTTATGACTCTTCTAAAAAGAAATTACACATTTGAACTCCACACGACATACATGTATTATAACCTGTGTGGTTGTAATTTTTTTTACAGAGATGCAAATAAAAAACTACAGGACACAAATGATGATCTGAGGGCGGCGCTGGAAGCCAGTAAACAGTTACACAAAGTAAGTAATATTATAACAACAACATGGGTGGGATGGGGGGGGGGGGTTCATGATACAGATTTTCCTGTCATTTCAGAAAAAAAGAAAAAGAAATAAGAACACTATAATACTTTGAATAAATATGATATCGGCAACTCATTTAGTGATTGTGTAATTTAAAATATTCTTACACTTTTATTCTCGTTTTCAGAACTCAAAGTCGACAAGGAGATCACTGAAAAATTTCAACCAAGGTTCCTTTATGAGTGACTACATCGACGAAGAAGTTCCCAACGAATAGTGAGTAATTTTCATAATACTTCGCAATTTATGACATAAAAATCATACTTTAAAGTACCTTTAAACTACATCTTTTGAAGACATTTTCAATAATCCTCATCGTTGGTAAACAAGTAGACTGCAAGATACGTCGTCACCCGCCCTCAACGGTAGGGAGGTCGATGTGTGAGGGCGTTCTGACACAGCGTATCTTCCAGACGTAGTACAATAGTGTAGAGAAGAAGAACGAGCAATACCAAAGTAGCGTCGAGTCCAAAACATGTTGAAATTCCCAGCGATTCATCTCTTAGCCTATGTTGAAGTTCACATATTCCACATTTGTTCACAGCACACAAGAATCAGACGTTGCCAGTGGGACACAACAGAATGATAATAATCCTAGTACTCAGTTACTACCACAATCAAAACGAGGCTCATTAATGCTAGGAACAGATATAGCCCAACGGTACGACAATAAAAGAAAAAACAGAATTAATGTGTGTTCATCTAATAAAGTTAACCTTGCTGTATTCGTCTGCTTTCCATCACTACGGTCATCTTTTAGAAATAAAACAATTGGGCCTTTTATGCGTAATTCAGTGTTTTCAATGTTACTACCATATTCAGTTTTGTCTCGTGTACTTGTCAATACGTTTTCATCAACATACTCATCGCTAGACATAATAATCTGTTTAAATTAAACTCATTCAAGTAATTTCACATTACTGACTAATTTGACTACTAATATAAATGCTGGTCAGTAGGTCATTCAATTGACAAGTTATAGTTTGTGCATTTACTAACATATGGGTCATAATGTCAATAGACTTCATAGCTAACGACTCATGTAACATAAAATCGTAAAATCAATTTCCATTTTGTCACTTTTATATTTTATCAATCCATAATTAATGTTATACCAGTTTGTTTTATCGTAATAATTACGTCATCGTTATGTTTCTGTTGTTATTGTCGTGTAATTTTGCACATCGTTAAAATCAACATGTTGGAATTCACCTCACTTTGTAATAATACGAAACTGCATATTTGATGTACTTAATTAAACGACCCTTTCCATTGTCTTTACAGCAAACGATCCCGGAGCAGCAAACAGTCGTCGCGATCTTCGTCCATGGATGAGGAGGCGTTAGCGGCATGTGATCCTGGCATGAGGACAGTGTCACCGTACCAACAAACAATGGACTATGACAATTGGGATGTTGGTAAGCCAAATTATGACGTCACTGCTTTTGAGCTTTTTCCCCTTTTGGATCGAATTTTGCTGTGTGATGTCTGTCGTGTGAGCTTTCATTTTCGTTAATTCTCAATTGTTTTAATTTGCTTACCTTTTTATTTTTATCTGTTTTGTGTTGAAAATTGAATCCTACGTTAGTCTATGTTCATTTTATTTCAAAATGCCTTTTTTTCCTTTGCTGTTGTTTGGGCTTTGTTTTAGCGGTTTTATTATCTATTAATGCATGCATTTATGCTTTTTAATTTGCCAGCATTCGTAATTGAGGAATGGCAGGGTGAGTGGTGATGGCCTCATGTACATGTCAAATTTGCACGAAAGCCCTAACTAACATTCTTAAATTGCGTGTACTTGAACTTACAATTATGCATTTGAACACTTTGGTTCTTTGAATGTTCTCACCATGGAGTACTTAATGTCCTTACCTGTGTGTTACTGTATTTCTCAATTGCTCCAGCTCAGCTCAGTTCTTGTAAGAACGTAACTATGCAGTTAACAGAACTGTTGTCATACCATTAATTATTCAGCAGCTTTCAGAGAGTACATCGAAAGCTGGATGTATACCTGGATGTCTTCTCCATTTCTCTAAAATGTTAAGACGTCACAGTTTTAAACTTTTTCTCCTTTTGGATCTGTGTGTTCAGTCTGTATATGTATACTTACATTGCTACTAAAAATGTTAACACTATCTTTCATAGGCGTGCTTTTTAACACGATGACATCAAGAGACTTGAACGAGATTACGATATGAAAGCATAAAAAAAATAATGATTGCGTTGATTGAATCATTAAAATAAAAGATCTTGAATTTTAAAAAAGAAATACAGATAGTACTAACATGTCTACAACTTTTCACAGATTCTGGTAATTCAACCATGAGGGACCCTTACGAAGATTCTGAGTACGAGGCTAATAGTTTAGATGAAGAACTTCGACTTAGTAGTCCAACTATGCTCCGGAACGAGGATGAACAATTGAACTCCATAGCAGAGACAGATGTAAGATTTGTTATTGTATAACCCATGAACGAAAGTCTGTCAAAAAACACACAACTTTACCGTAATTAGGTATCACTGAGTATATGAAATACCCCCAGCACTACCCATACCCTGATTTAAAAAAAAACTTTCTAGACACTGGTACTCTGTTGGCAGTTTAAACTTCATTTACCAGTCTGTATCTTATTGTATCTTTACTATTTTAGAATGCTTAACAACGTCATAATACAGAACTGCGACTACAAGACAATACAAATCTACCTTAGTTGTTTAATTTTGCTGTTTAATAAACCATTTTGTACTCTAAATAAATAGGTAAAATACAGTAATTGTTCCACAATTAATATTCTTAGGGGAGGGGAGCTGAGACCTTTGTAATTATGCTGTTGTGGTAAAAGTGAGGGACGATGAGAAACTATCAGTAATCTCTGGATTTTCGACTTCAAGAAAGATTTTCAATCACCATCGTATCCTTAGGTGTACCTCTTTTAGTGGTCTGAGGTTGTGCACTGAATGTTCATATTGCAATTGTACATGTGTTTTCTTTCTAGGCGTCTCGCGATGGAAGTATGGAGACAGATATTACAGTTGTCCGGGCGCACATGGCGACAGAAGTTTCCATGTCACCGAAAAGAGTAAGTCCCACACCGAGTCATAAAAGTACGGACTCACGATCCTCACGATCCTCACGACCCGGAAGCGGAAAAAGAAGAGCACTGCCAACAACACCACTGAGGGTAAGGGTCAAATTCTCTTAATATGCATATTAGTTACTACTAATATTTTACACAGACAAGGGAAATACCCTTTCCTTGTCTGTGTCTGTGTCTGTGTCTGTGTCTGTTAGAATTAGGTGGTAGTCTGGGATAATATATATATATAATAAGTATTTCAAAACAAAATCTAATGTACTCTCAAATTAAAACAAAATTGCACAAAATCATATACAGCATGACCACTTCTCTCTAGCATTGTTGAATTTTGAGTTTTGTTCATATCTGCTATTGCTCCTGACATCACGTTTCCCTTTTTTTCACAGCCGATCACACCAAGTAACGCACCACCTGAAAGGATGTACAAGATTGTGATGGCCGGAGATGCTGCCGTTGGAAAATCTAGTTTTATTCTTAGACTTTGTAAGGGTATTTTCCACAACAATCTCAATTCAACCTTAGGTAAGTTTAATTCATTTCTCGATATTTCTATCATTTTGTTCACTTCATGACAAAGTGACCACTAATTAATCATTTTGATATGTGTTCTACAAACATCTACCTTTCATTCGGTTCCTTTGAGCTCTCGTAGGTTTAAGTTTTGTGTTTTATATACATCATGGTTCGACCCATGAACTCAGGAGACCATGAAACTCTACAGTATGCTGCAGTAATCAAGATTTGCCGTAAAGGGGGTCTCAAATGTACCGTAAAAAAGGCACTTATTTTTCAACCGATGTTTTGCAAAAAATTGAAGTGTTTCAACAATTCATATCTCATCTGGAATCTCTTCTGTAGGAGTTGATTTCCAAATGAAGACTTTGGAAGTTGACGGTAAAGTGACGTCATTGCAGTTATGGGATACTGCTGGTCAGGAGCGTTTCCGAAGTATTGCAAAGTCGTATTTCCGTCGTGCAGACGGTGTGTTGATGGTGTATGACGTCACGTGTGAAAGGTCATTCCTCAACGTCAGAGACTGGATGCAGGCTGTTGAGGTAGGCGTCCTAATCATTAAAAATCACCGTGTCTTGACAAATTATCGTGTCCCAAAAATTAGCTTCAACATCTCAAAAGGAGACTATTAAAACATATATTTTTCATCATAGTTGAATCCAAAATACATTTATAACCTTCTTTAAACAAACCAAACATACTGATTTCACACTACAGCAACTACATTGTCGTCAAAATAGATGTCTTTAGAAACCCGCGCTTTTTCATTTACAGGATGGATCACAGAAAGAGTTACCCATCATGCTTTGTGGTAATAAGATTGACATTCGTAATCAAGTGATGGCTACTGGAAAGCGATGTATCAGTACAGAAGATGGAGAGAGACTTGCAAAGGTATGATTTGTCATTCGATATCAAACAAGTCTGATAACATAACGAAATGTTATGTAAACAAACTACCTGATACAGGCATTGTTGATCACGTGTCCTTATGACGTGTGTAGATCAAATGTTCCAATCTACCATCATTAAACGAAATCTACCCTTTGACCTCGTATTACGTCATCTTCACTCACTCATCATAATCAAAACTGAAAGTTCATTCCACAAATGTATATATCAATTACTAGTAAGTGAGAAGGTAAAATGTCATTTCTTTGGCAACGGTAAATTTTGATAGAACTGTTCTTATTTTTGTTTAAAATTGCAGTCGTATAGAGCCACGTTTTTAGAGACTAGTGCTAAGGATGGGGATAATATAATAGAAGCTGTCACAGAACTTGCCAGGTAAGAATCATGAGGTTTAGACATATTTATCTTGTCTCCGTTACCAACAGTTTTGACATTGGCTGTATTTAACATCAGATCATATCATCAGCTTATTGCTAACATCAATATAGACATGATCTGATAACAAGAAAATGAAACGTGAACACGTTTTTTCGATGATTTTATGTACAATAAAGACTGAAGTGGTGAAAAAATATTAAGACAGACAGACAGACAGACAGACAGACAGACAGACATAGACAAATCGATAAACAGAGACAGACAAAAACAGATAAATAGACAGATAGATATGCAGATTTAAGACAGACATAGTCAAATAAAACAGACAGACAACAGGTAGACTGCCAGACAGAAAGCCAGCCAGACAAACAAACAAACAAACAAACAAACAAACAAACAAACAAACAAACAAACAAACAAACAAATAAAGACATATGTAGATACAAACTTGACAGGGCTATGGGACGGGTATAGAAAATCGAACAAGAGGTAGAAATAACAAAAAAATATATATCTGCGCATACATATGCATGAATAGACTAGTCTCTTAACTATTGTCTTCACTTTTCTGTTATAGGCGTCTTCATGAAACAGAAGATTTAGAAGTAAAAGCTGCCGGCTTGACCTTAGATGATCAGTCAAAGATTAAAGAAGAGAGCAAGTGCTGTAATTTTTAAGTATCCGTGTTTTCACCGCGTGGCTTTACAATCACAAGCCTTCCAATTCTTCATTAACATTGTACTATGTATTTTTTTACGTGTGATAGAGGGACCTTACCTAATTAATTGTGGACAATATTGCTTTGACCAATCCCACATGTCAATCACATGACCTTGACCAATAATGATGTGATGTGATGTGATATCACATTAATTTGCATATCATGCTGAAGTAGTCATGGTACATTTTTAGGAGTGGCTATCACATGTAGTGATTTGAAACCAAAAAGTACTTCTTTTAAAAGTAAATAGTCTATATTGTAAATAGTCTAAAGAATATTAAGAGTTTATTTGGGTACTTGAACTTTAGTATTTCTCATTTTAGGTTAGAATTGTAGTGTTAGTAGCGAATGCAGTTGACTATTTTTCCTCGACATTCCATTTACATTTGAACTTTTATTTTCATGAAAGAATACGACATTTAAAAATAGGACTATTTAGGTGTAGGTATGCAGAACTTTTTTCATCTGTCTTGACCGACAGTGTTGGTTTTCACCAGTGAGTGCCTTATTACAGAGCCTCGTAAGCTCTGTATTTATCACTGTTTTGAGAATTTGTAAGTAATTTTTTTTGAAAATATTTAACTATATACTTCTAGCTAGGAATAGCCTTAGGACAGATTTAGGATTACCCTTAGGTTTACGTAAAAATTCACCAGGCAATGACTGGTAGTAGTTGAAGATAATTTTTCTCAAAATTAAGTCGTTGTACCAGTGACGTCATACTCTACTCAAATCGGAAAAATGTTTTGAGGTGAAAGCGAGGCTGTTGACCAAATTTTATCGTCTGCTTCTGAAGCCATAACATTGCAGCTGTTTGCATCCAACTATTTTTAAACTATTGTTAATCGTTCTTTGGTGTCAATGCATGCCATTTAGAAATCTGCTGTCCAAAACAACGAATGATGTTTCAAGAAATTTGTAGATCTCTAAGGCTCGGTTACTGTGACTGTGAGTGGTAGCAACATGTACAAACGAACATGCTTATTGAGACGTCAATAAAGCCTCACTTTCAAAACAAAACATCCAATCCCTCTGAGTTATAAGACAATCCATTTAGCTAGAAACGATGCTCAGATTCCCTAATTGTTTACTTCTACCTCAGGCTCTTATATTAGCTGAACCCCTCCCCCAAAAAATCCAAATCCTTATAGTATTATGTTAGTAAGTAAAATTCATATGGATTGCATATCAGCATTGTGAAATGATAAATGTTAAGTATTTAGTCAAAGATATGAAAGATTTGTAAATTTTTCAAAATGAACATCTGAGACTTTTAACCATTGTGAGGTTCTTTGAGAACTCTATTAACTGAAGTATGTTATGCCTTTGAATTTATTTATGTATTTTATAGATGTCAGGGTTCTATTCCTTTCCTTACAACACTGGTCATGCTAGATGTCAGACATGGAAATTGTTTTCTTTACTTTATTTTTAACGTTTTAGTATCATTTTCCATCACCTGAAATAACTCGTACAAGCTATATGAATTCGCTTAGCAACATATGAGCATTGAATCAAATGAAACACCAACAAATATGGCCGTGTGTTGAATTAGCGCCACCTCGCGTATCTCATCCTCGTTTGGAGGACGAAAAATCATTTTTTTTTTAAATCTCAGATAAAGTTGGAAAAAAAGTTAGCACTTGCTTTGTTGACATTTCTACACACTGCCAATGGTTTTTGGTTTGAATTGTGTTAAATGTATAACGGGTGATATTTTAAACTTTGGAGAGATGTATATTAAGATTTAACTATAGCTTGTCGAATGTGTGTGATTCCTTTTGCAAAAGCTGTCTGTAAATGTTTATAATGAAAGTAGTTATTCTATGTTATTGTTTTAAGTAGTTCTGTAGATGAAGCATACATTAAATTCAGTACTTTATGAAATGAGTGATAACAATGCACTGTTAGTACTACATGCGCCCTCTGTCGTCGTGGACACCCATATATAAACTGTATATTTTTTCCGTGTCAATTTCCTTAGGGTTTTTTAATTTCGTAATGTCGCAGGTGCAGTGTTTGTGTGCTTACTTCTATACTGTCCGTTTCACTTTGAATTTATGCAAAAAGATCCATTGTTTTAAGAAAAAAATATGTAAATGTTATGTTCTAAGAGGAATTTAATTGAAGTTGATGTTTCGACAGTATGATAGTTGTAAGTACAGTTATGTAGGAGTACATCTTAAAGCCTTTCCTCAGATATCTTTTCACCGTTTTATAGTTACAAACTTAGAGTATCATATCTGGACTAATATGACGTGTTTACTCGTCAACTCGGAATAGCACAACGAGGAGTCGTGAAGGTAGCCCTCAGTGTTAGTGTTAGACACAAACACATTCTTTTGCTGAAGCTGTATACTACATATTGTAGTATTTGAAGAATATGTGAGTAAATGTATATCATAGTGAAGATGAGTATAATGATTTAATTTTCAAAAATTAGATAAAATTAAATATAATATAATTTGATAATGGGAAATTAAAATATATTTGAATGGCCTGATATTGTAGATGAAGTTAATATTCGTAATCGACATACGCTGTATGGATTTATAGTCTGATCTTTTTCTTCAAAGTATATAAACTCGTATACTGTGTTAGCCGATATTTGTCAGCAATGGTTAATTCCGTTGGAAAAATTTCGGCAGAGTGCTGAAGAAAAAAAATCATAGAATTGACACTTCTACAGTAGAGATGTGTTTGTAAATTTTTAAGGAGAGTTTTGCACCTAGAGTACAGAAATATATTGCCGACGTATGTATATATATAGTTGTAATGTGTTAAGCACAAGTGAGAAGTCAGGTGTTATAGTATTCCTTGATGTCAAGATATATGCGGTTGGTTGACCGTTTATTACTTTAAATGTATAGTTGCAGAAAATCACAGACTGCCAGTGATAAAACGAGAACAAGATACGTATCCAGCGTTAGACCTACCTCACAATCGCTTCATGCAACACTGAAGACGACGGAGCTTAAGATCAAATTGGAGGCGACGAGTATAACACGTCTAAAGTTTATAATATAGTTGACGTTAATTGATTTTGACGGTACACTTTGTACAATGTAAGCTTGTGTAACTATTCTGAAAGACTACGTTTTAACAACCCTTTTTAAATGTTTCTAGTACGTGAATGAAACGATGTGTTCAACCAAACATTGCAAACTACATTCCGAGCAATTCCATTATTATTTCTAACGCTGAGAATATGCAAAATGTCACCGTAGTGATAAAGTGTGACGTCACTTTCCAAAATGGCGCCCAGATTTAAGTCGCCTGATCTTCAAAAAGTTTCACCGTGCGTAATCTGATGACGCACTAAACTTGCTAAGAATGTCCCTTTGAATTCAACCTCAAACCTCAAAAGAAAGTGTATAACCTCGAAAACGATTTGTCAACATTTTTGGTGGAACTAGTGCAATGCAATTTCATTGCGAGGTTACCGACCCTGATACAGATGTACTGGTTGCAATATGAATGAATGAATGCAATTTGACCTTTTTTTCGATTTTTATTAGAATTCTCGTCAGTATTGAATAGATTTACAAGTATCCCTTAGGTGTTTGTATCTGGAATCAGAGCTTTATTCAGAGCTATATTTCATATATTTGTAATTTTTATCGATTTTATGTCAAATGTTTTGCACATATTTTGTTGTCAACAGAGGTATAACAGTGAAGGATTTATTCCATATTGCCCTTGTCATGTTTTGTTTATCTGTAGATCTTTTGTGAAATCCTCTCAGTCATGTTTAGGTGTAGGTATAATTGTACCATTTAGGATTTGTCTGATACGAGTAGGTCCCACACTTGTAATGTGTAAATAAAGAACTATCATTCTGTCTACAGCAATATGTGTTCAAACAGATTCATATTTTACTATGTCTTTAAAAGCCTGGTCACTATTTTTCTGATCAGTGAATTCAAAGAGATGAGATGAGATGAGATGAGATGAGATGAGATGAAATGAGAGAGAGAGATAGAGAGAGAGATAGAGAGAGAGAGAGAGAGAGAGAGAGGGAGGGAGAGATAAGAGACAGACAGACAGACAGACAGACAGACAGACAGACAGACAGACTGACTGACTGACAAGGAAACTTTGACAGAC